>NW_014333516.1:0-70458 GCF_000341935.2 Cephus cinctus
CGACGGGTGGACAGCCGAAGGTAACGTAGGTTGGTTCTCGAAGATAGTCCGTTCTCGTATGTTTTGCTATCGGTGTCGGGTTAAGTTAAAAGAATTACGTTACAGTATACATACGTACTAATGCGTATTACTGTCCCGGGTACTACGAGGTGGCTAGGAAATATATACAGCAGAGCATGGAAAACCTTATTAATAAAGTAAAATAAATGTAGAATAGAATAATAGTTTTTCATGCGCTCACTTACTTAATAAGAAAAATGGCACATACGTAATTTCGAATCCAGCAGTGACGTAGCAAATTTTATTGAATTAATTGAAACTAAATTTTTCCTATTAAATTTGATTCTCAATCGATCCATCCATTCATCTAGAATTTTAGGTACTCGTATTTACGCATGCGCACACATGCAAACTTTTTCGCGATGGCGGATTCATCAGATCGCAATAAAACCAATGCGAAAGAGGGTAAATAAACAATACGAATACATTTTAATTGTCGGGGCTCGTCGTGTTCATTGGAGCTATTCGGTTTCATATGGACGCGCCTAAGATACTTTTATATCTTAAATTCGGCTATGTTCAAAATTTGCTCCACTTTTCCGTATGTTCTAATTCCCTCAATTCATTAGGGATTAGGACACGTGGGGGATTGTAATTTTTGAAGTTGTTGATCTCTATCGAGAACTTCAACGTGCAAAATAGATTGGAAGCACGAAGTAGCTCATAGAGCGGGATAATTTTCCGGCGGTGCTGCCTTAAGCGAAATTCGATAGCATAGTTGAAAATTAGGAAATTATTAAGCTCGTCGAGGCATTTCAGCTACCCGCCTCCTTCCGAACCTTCTACCACTTCCCGATTGGAGCATCCCTCCAGTGCTCAACCTCTTCCTACCTATTCTCTTTGTTGCAATCCATTACAAACATCCTAAAGCCGTATTTCCATAGTCGAGCTTTGACCGAATTCGAGATCAAGGTTGATTTGAACTTTAACTACCTCCTGGGCCATTTAACAAATCTTTCAGCGAATGCAGGTCGAAATTAATACTCTACTTTGCGAAAAATTGTTATTATTTATTTTTATTTTATTTTCATTACAAAAACGATAAGTCAGCAAAAGAAGTACGTTCTTACTTCGCAACAAACCTGTTGAATATATTTTTGTTGCAAGTATATCTTCATTTCTAATGTGTTGATTTTACACAACAATCCCCGACAATTTTTGTTTCACGTTATTTATTATCAACGCACTGATTAACAAACTTTACACGAAGCTTTTTTTTCAAGGGGGATATTAACCTAATACTCTGGAAAATAAGATTTGTCTGACGTAATGGTTTCCTTCCGTAAACAGGATGTCGATAAGGGTTGTGAGGGTTCCCGTATATTCAACATGAACCTATTGATACAGAAGTCACTAGTCAATGTGAACTCACTTTTAAGGGAGGGCAAGTGTAGTGCCCTATACTCTTCGTTCCATTCAATATCCTGGAGGGAGGATCTAATACGGTGAAATTGAACGATAAGCGCCCTTTAAGGATACAACATGTATCGCTTTATTATCGATTTCCTGTCAATCAACGAGACTTCCGCCGGTTTATTAAAGATGTAGCGATTTCATTTCCGGCCAATGGTCCGATACGCCCCATCGTCATTTTCACACCACGTCAATTTTCCGCCTCACAATATCCTCTTTAGTTCTCGCGTAAAAATTTCATGCGATATTACGCGATTTTCGAGCATTTACGAAACAATGACTATATGGCAAAATAATGTTTCAGCAATTCATTGAAACGAGACAGAACGATTCATTACATACTTCAAGTTCACAGAAATCGTGATACGATAATGCGATTATCTTGGTCACGTTAACTCGCCTGCGAATAAGCTCCTTACGATTCCATTATCATTTAAAGCTACGCTCTCGTCAATAATTCCTACCGATCAATTGATGCACTATGAAATTGCGATATATTTGATATATCTAAACAAGGTGATTATGATACGCATTGTTTACTAGAATTGAATAACAGTAAAATGGTAGAACGCAATGAAGCATAAAAAAGTGCACAACTGATAATAATGCTAATGATAGGAAATCTGATAATCGATAAAAAAATTCATTTTTTGATTGGCCAAAGTAGCTAAGGAAATTCATAAAAAGACAGTTTAAGGTAGGTACCATAATTTCAAGATTGGAGAAAGTTTAAAGAATAGTATATTAATCAAGTTCTCCATTAATAATTGTCTCTGAAGTACGATCGATCATTAATACAATCTCAGGCACTTTTATGAGTAATAATTTCCACCAATCTATTATTCTTCATCATTATTCAATTCTTTTTACTATGACCGCCATACTTTCATGGAATACATATACATACAAAATTGCGAAGTCGAATAAAGATCCTTGTGACACATGAGAACTACTCTGGATGGTGTTGATATGTACTCCATTATCTCTACAACTTTAAATCATGCATAAGCTTCTTTAAAAAAAAGGTTTTAAGGTTAATTGAAAGCTGGTGAGGTGTTACATGTGAGTACTGAAAAATATTCAAGACTTCAAAATCAGGAGAAAGGGGTTGAATTGTTAAGTGTATAAAGTGCATACCATACCTACTTTTCGGTACATTTCGAGTCCTTATGCGACCCCTATGCAAAAGGGGGTAGGTGTTAGATCACGGTTGAGTTTAGAGGTAAAGATTGGCAGACCCTTTTCGCCTGCATTACACCCTCTCAAAGTAGAACTTTTGAATGCTTCGGAGTGCCTTTCGTAAGATGCATCGCTACCGGTGGTAAGTTGTGTCTCCGCACGGATAGTAGATATACCATCCTAACAGGGTCGTCTGAAGGGGTGTAGATTCACCTACCCTTCGGCAACTTTAGATGCCACTATTGGGAGTAACATGAGAAGGAGTCAGTCAACATACCGTATCAGACACATCTGCTTACATTCCCATGAGCCATTGGTAAGCAAGTGAATAAGCAAGCAAGCAAGCAAGCAAGCAGGCAGGCAGGCAGGTAGGCAAGCAATATCCAAGGAACAGTAGGTAGGGAAGATGATTTGAAAATTACAAGCTTTCTGGAGAGGAAATATACGAGACACGTGGCGAATGGAGAGGGTGGGTACAATGGGTGGTTCTCAAAATCGTAATACTAATGAGGCGAGTCAAATTTCCTGAACAGATAGGAAAAAAATCGTAATAAAAGTTAAAAATAGCTTTGAGTTTCGAACTAACAGTACATGATATCTTATAAACCTTCTATTAGGAATTCTCGGCCCCAAAATTTAATAAATGAAGGCACTTAGTCAATTTTTAATTTTTTCCCCGCCGAACTTTAAATCGGCATCATTAAGCTTTGAAATGAAGTATATTAGTTGACAGTGTTCCTAATATATTATAAAAACACAGTAATAAAAGCGATATCATTCAAAAAGCCACATTTTAAGCACTGCCTGCTTTTCGTATTCCAACTGAAAAAATGCTGCACAGGCTAAGGAAATGATTTTGTTTCAACTTAGGTGAAAATGCTTTGTCTTATCGTATGTGTAAAAAATGATTCCAAAGGTTTAAAGACGAAAATTTCAATTTTCAGGAAAAAAACACCCTTTTACAAAGCGACACTCGACAGTTGCCTGAGAGATGGCGGAAATACGTAGAAAGTAATGGGGATTACTTCGATGGTTAGGTAATTAGTGATCTTTCTTTATAAACAAACATCAACATTATGCATAAAAGGCCGAAAATTAATTTGTATGCCTAATATTACGAACAATCGTCATTTTAAAAACAATTATTAATTAATGCAGTTCCAGTAATTTTCGGAGATGGTCAAATCCTTAGATAAGTTGTTCTTTAATAGAATTTTACTTCTAACACAGCTTCTAGATGTAGGAAACATCAGGCCAAAGTGAATCACTTATGGAAATAAAGCAAGTGGATTATAAAAATAGCGATGTTTTAACTGTTTTTTTTTTTTTTATAAATTTTATGTTGTATATGTATTTATATGTATATGAGGGTTCGGATGTAATCATATTTGTTTAGAATTAAGATAAATTTAAAGGTATCGTCCTTTTCTCCGGTGCCTAACTTTGTATGGGTCTTCTGATATGTGGATATCCTATTTTGCCTCGGTCGTCCATATATAGAACATGTCGAAATGTCTTGTATAATTATCGTCCCTAAAGTAGGATGTATGAATACATTATGCGTATATGTTTGCGTGAATACGAATATTTATAATCAAAGTTCTAAGTGAACCGCTTAACTGATCGACTAAAAATTTATAGTAAAAAACAAGTTATTGTGTGGATAAGTAAAATACGAATTACCTTAAAGGCCCCACATACCTTACGTTACGCTATTCGTAATTAGCTGTTAAGCTCAAATAAATTAAAATTCATTAAAATTATCCCACTAATCCTGAAGAACTTTAATTTTGATATACAAAACTCGCATCTTTAAGCATTTTCAAATCAGCTCGTCTTCCTTCTGTCCTTTCATACACTCTGATCTATTAATGTAATGCATGCTATAGCATAATCAACAAAGTACATAATTAGGAATTATGTTTAAAACCTATTCAAGAGAGACAAATGAATTGATCAAGCCGCACACACTCGCATTTATAAATACATAATGACTATTTATTTATAAGACCCGTAGAAAATAGAAAAAAATCTATGATTTTTGGTATCATAAAGTTGACTAATTATACAGGGTGTCCCATTTGAAAGAGTCCACCCAAATATCTCCTAAGGCAGGCAATTAACAGAAAAATGTTTGATATAAAAGTTGTAGGGTTTCGAGGGGGGCATACGATGCTTGCAATATTTTGAGCTTTCAACGTCATGCTTGCAAGCTGCAAGCACAAAGTGCTTTTTTTAAAATGACAACCGCATTTCCACCCTAATAAAAGTTGTTCCTCTTGAAGAGTTGTTTTCAGATATCTCATTTTCCATGTCATTCCCTCTAATTTAACGAAAAAAATGCCATGAAAATGAGTTCCATACTCGAATTGGAAATTCAAACATCCTTGGTGCGCCTGACGTCCCTCGATTTCTACTTGTGGAGTTACATTAAAGATGTTGTTTACACAAATCGACCAACGACTGCATTAGATTTACAGAGACGTATCAGGGAGGCTGTCGCAAACATAACTCCACAAGTTCTTCGAAGGGTTGTTGAGAATTTCCGTCATCGGATTGAGTTATGCCTGCAAGTTAATGGTGGAACATTGAACATCTCCTGTAAACTCTCAGAAACTTCCCTATTACATGTTCGCGCTATTTTTTTCTTTTTTTTCGCAAGGGATGCAAAGCAGACTCAATCTCCACGTGGTGCATCCTGGGTTACGCTAATAAAGTCTGAATACCTAATTCGAGTATGGAACTCATTTTCATGTCATTTTGTCGTTAAATTAGAGAGAATGACATGGAAAATGAGGTATCTGAAAACAACTCTTCAAGAGGAACAACTTTTATTAGGGTGAAAAATGCGGTTGTCATTTAAAAAAAAGCACTTTGTGCTTGCAGCTTGCAAGCATGACGTTGAAAGCTCAAAATAATGCAAGCATCGTATGTCCCCCTCGAAACCCTACAACTTTTATATCAAACATTTTTCTGTTAATTGCCTGCCTTAGGAGATATTTGGGTGGACTCTTTCAAATGGGACACCCTGTATAATTAGTCAACTTTATGATACCAAAAATCATAGATTTTTTTCTATTTTCTACGGGTCTTATAAATAAATAGTCATTATGTATTTATAAATGCGAGTGTGTGCGGCTTGATCAATTCATTTGTCTCTCTTGAATCAATTGACAAATAGATATAACAAGTACATTTTTCTATATCTTTACGATTCATAAGAAATTGCTTAGACTGACTAAAATTATTTTTTCTTCAATGCCTTAAATCAATTACTATTAACAATGAGTTACTCAACACCTGGACCAATCCTATGATGACCATCCTTTCTTGTGCAGTTTTATTCCATGAAAGTTTTCACCTCCTCATTCCAAGAAGCCAGGAACGTTTTGAGAGCTCCTCCTTCGCTTAATTACTTTTTAATAAAGATCCATTTCCTACTTGGCTGAGCGGCGTGGTAGCAAGTCATTAATGCCATAAGGAAGCAGAAGAATAGCGCACTGCTATACTCAAGTTGAGAAAATGGCGCGATGAAGTTAGATTAGATGAAATGAAGAATGGAGAGTCGATGTTAAAACGAAGATTGCGCTTCTTTTTTCTTTTGCTCTATCACTTCGCTTGGTTCATATTCTTTGAAATTACGCTTTCTCTATTTAAGAGCCTTGTGAACTCGAGTTGAAAAATAAGTACTGCTTCGATACTGATAGATCCGATTTCGCTCTATTCGCCCGGATGTGGGTCTGGTGGTTGAATACTATACGGCGACTAATTCGGATCTCGATCTGCTTTCACAAATGTAGCAGCGCAAGGTCAGAACTTGAGGGATCATCACAGTGTACAATTTTCAAAAAATCGATTTTTTTATTTTTTATTATTCGATAGTACACACGGTTATAAACATTCTGTCCAATCTTTATATCGAAATTCAGATTATTTTGGTCGCTACAGCCTTTCTTAGAAGAAGGGATTGGACGGTCAGACCTGGCGCACTCCGAACTTTAAACGCGTTTTTCTCGGAATGGTGTTTTTCAAAACGGTGGCCACTCTCAAAGGAAGAATTTTCAAGCTATCCATTTCAAATTTTAACAGAACATTCTTCACGTCATTTCGTATGTTGCTATGGAAGCTTTTTTTTTTGAAATCTTGTTTTTTCCGACGCCATTTTTTCAAATTTCACTAACAACAAAAAAGCATTCATAGGAGCATAGCAGCTTTCCTACAGACTTATAAACCATTTGAAATTTTTGATTCCGGTAAAATTTGCGCCTGCAGTCGTGGCCACCATGGGACACCATTTTTTTAAAATCATTTTGTATACTTCATAGATGCTTCAATTTGTAAAAAAAAAAAAATTAGACCGATTACCTTATTCCATCCACCTAAAAAAAAATCGCGAAAATCGGCTATTTTTCGGGCGGTCATACTGTGATGATCCCTTAAGGGGGAATATAACTTACTTTTTTTAAGTGTAAGTATATCACACGGACAAGAGCTGGAAGTGAAGAAACTTTGCAACCAAGAATGTCATTGTAGAAAGCACTGTCACTAAATTCAAAACCAATTTGAGGCCTTCCGATAAAAAGACTTTTACTGCGGAATCCTATTTTTGAGACATTTCCTTATAAAAAATATTAAACAGAAGTAGATATCGGCAGTATTATCCTAGAGACGTGTCATGGTGCCACGACAATACCTTTGTCGTTCTATACCCAACACTTACCACCCTGTCGTACAGAATTACCGATGAAAATAAAAAAAAGGCCACACAGCGAAAGTTTTACGTCTGGAATCTACACGATAGCACTAGAACATGCTGCTGTATGGCGAAATTCAAGATTTTTAGATGCGCACATGGGGAGCTGTGAACGCGCTATTTGCTTCACCCAAAGCTTACGCCTTCTGACGAGACGAGCGCTAGTAGTCACCCGTGACGTCATGACTAGTCCCATCGAGCACGGGCCACTGCCAGTGGTGCTTATTTTTCGCAAGCTATCTTTAGTCCAAGCGGCACATAAACGTATTAACTGCGTATGTCTACATTAATGCAAATGCGAATACATTATCTCATTCGCAATCTCGATTCTCTAGCTTTTAAGGCAGATTTCAAGTCCTGTAGTGAAATGTATAAAGGGAATATTTCATCTCAACGTACAATCGGTCCACGAGTTCGATGTATTTTTTGACAATTCACAAAAGAACGCTATCCTCCGAATTAGAAAAATAAGTGTTTTATTGATTTAAAAAAATCTAATTTCGTTCTTGTCATATACAGAGTCAACAAATAAGTCGTGTTTTTATACTTTTTCGTTCTTTTTGGTAGTACGGAAACAGGATTGATAAGGTTTCTGTCTTAAGGCTATTCTACAATGCAACTGGACACGGAACACGTAAGCGGCGCAGTATTCAATTGTATATTTGCAAAATTCCATTGGATCCTCCAATTAAAAAGGAGGAAATCGTTTTTAAAATCGAGCGTTTACTAAATCTCTACGATTTTGGCTACTTCTCGGACATAGCAACTATACGAAAGCGGTTGCTAGGGTCATTACGTATTATTCATCAGGACTTTATTTATCGAATGACCAGACCTCCCGAATCAAAGATAACCACTGCTTCTACTCTAATGGATCTAATTCTGTTCTCCTCACACTGATATAATTCTGATGGTTCGATAAATAAATCTTAATAAGTCTGATCTCGTTCTTTTGGTCCGGATCTAGGCCTATTTGTTACATATTCCGAGATGAAACACAACTTATAAATCCTGCTCTCATACTACCGAGAAAAACGAAAAAGACTTATTTTTGACTCGGGTTAGTATAGATGGGAGTCGAACCTCTCTTTTCAAGTAATTACTTCATAATAACTTGAAGCAGTTATATAGCTTCTCTGCTCATCCAAAGCTGAGCAAAGCATGTCCAAGATCGGCACACGTTCTGCGCAGCATCCTAGCTGCTTCTGTAAACAAAAAGATTATACGATTGGTATTTATTTTCAGAACAAGACGCTCCTACATAATGGCTACCTTGATTTATGCAAAATGATAAATTATAGCGATCTATCAGTTCTCATTCGAAGTAAAAATAAATTGTTTATAAAAATAATAGTTTATAATATATGTTATAACGGTGTTATATTTTACGCGTGTTCCAAAAAGGAAATATTAAATTTCTAAAAATTTACCGTAATCTGAGACGATTGTCATGAGAGATTGCCATAGCGCCGTCAACGACAGGATTACTGATGAGAGCGAAGAATACGTTGCGGTGTGTGTTCACTTGCTCGGAAGCACCCCAGTTTTACATAAAAATTCTCCACATAAAGAAACTCTTCTCAGATAAAGAAAGCAACCTAGTTTTACACTTGTCAATTTCAATTACGTTCGGATATATTTGGCTGGGTAGGGTCAGAACGGATTAGGTTATGTTACGATAGATTAGATAACACCGATATTGCATCCGTATTTGTTGCAATCAATTTCTTTGTTAGCGATGAGTCCAAGATATGATATTTAATAGATACCTTTTTTTTGTTTCAATGCATTATACAGGGTGTTTCCTAAGCCCCGGACAAGAGATATACCGTTAGATCCGGCGTGAAAAAATAAAAATATTGGCGTTAATAAACATCAAAATTTTTTATTAGTTTATTAATTATTAAAGATAATAAGCCAATAATAAGTGCGTGAAAACTGGTAACTCCTCCACAGTCTCCTCCCATTGGGGACAGTCAATCATTTATTTCCCCACAAAAACAGTGACCGGTGGATACGCAAATATAGTAACGTAAATAAACAATAGAATAATGCAAAATGTTTTTTGTGGGAAAATGAATGATTGGCTGTCCCCAATGGAAGGAGACTGAGGAGGAGTTACCAGTTTTCACGCGCTTATTATTGGTTTACTTTAATCTTTAATAATTAATAAACTAACTAAAATTTTTGATTTTTGTTAACGCCAATATTTTTATTTTTTCGCGCCGGACCTAATGGTATGTCTCTTGTCCGGGGCTTACGAAACACCCTGTATACATTGTAAAAATAAAAATTACTTTATGAAAAGTTGTTCACGATTAAATGCAGCACTGATTGTGAGTTTTCTATTAGTACCCTAACGGTTTGTAACACTGAACGTTATTATTTGCCGGTTAGTTGTTATCAATGCTGTATAATTGATCTTAAATATTATTAAGTTCCCGTTTACTGCTTTACGTCTATGAAGTCTAAATTCATTTGGTAAAGTGATTTTTTCACTAACAGTATTTTTTATTCGTGCCCCATGCAACAGTCTTGTGCCATTGGTTTCACATGGTTCAATGCATCTAAAGTGCTCTCAAATGGAAAGCAATTTATTCTGCTCCGAGAGCAACAGAAATTTACAAGGTCTTCAGTATATAGCAACAATATTGTGCATGTTACTTGTACTGTTCTGTTCTGATATAATATTCTACGCATGGTGTATATGCCGCTATAAGTTTTGCTAGTAAGAAACGTTTGAATTACAAAAATGTACAGATTGAAAAATAAAATGTAGATGCGGATGATTAAAGTAAATATTACTTTAATGCGTAAACGTCTATTTCTATAAGCATAAAAATTTATGTTTTCTTTAGATAGAGAAATATAATCTCGTTCCGTCGCGGCGTCTGCAAGAATACAACAACGATTTTAAAAAGTTTTATTTACTTTATAAAGTGAGCAATTTATTGGAATAAGTCTGACAATATATGTTATGGCAAGAAAATGATAGAAAACTTTCTTTCTGTCTCATTGTCGCCGTCCATTCTGTTACGATGGAATGGTTGTCTTAGAATTGACTTATTTATTAAGTTTATGTATTAAAGGAAACTAATAATTTGGACAATATATAGTTGCAGATGATGTTCGAAGCGAAAAGTATCGTCTATCGTACAATTTCTATTTGAAAACCCGAAATATTTAACTATTGAGGTTAATCACCCTTACGGAGAAAAACTATTGAACTCGTAATAGTTACTGTTAAAATTGACCAGTAACTATTCGTTATTAATAGCGTATACTATTAGAAAACAGTAGTAACTGTTGGGGAGATTATCGTTTGGAATAGTTACTATAGAAGTTTAATAGTAGTTGATAATGGTGTGCAATAATAACTACTAGGCCGTTATTATGCGGTGCAGTTACTATTAAACTTTAATAGTAATTACTGTTAAAAAGCAAAGAATAAGTATTTGGATGTGCTTATCATTTGACTCGAACTATTTTGGACCTTTAAGGGGAAATAGAACAGGCTATTTGCATGGATAGCTGAAAGTGATAGACTATGCTGGTAAATACTCCCCAAAAGAACATGTAGCCGTAAAACAGGCAGAAGAAGGAAAAGTTATCATTTGACTGAAATTATTTTGTGGCTTTAAAACACTCGTTTCTTCGATCTCTTGGTTTATTGGCAGACTTGTAACTCCAATTTGAATCCATGAGAACCTACAGGCAGAACTTGGAGGTTCAATACTGATAGTAAGTTTAACAACAGCTTCTAATACCGATTAAGACCCTTAGATTTAACAAAATGTTTGTACTCCAGGTTGAACCTTATTGTTTCACAATTCTAAGGAATAGTCTAAGTTTTCTAGTTCTAATAAAACTTGTAAAGTACGCTGTAAGACTCGGTTATGTCCAATTTCGTTATGCACAGAAGAAGCAAATACTATTTTATAGGAAGATGTAGTAAAAAGGGACCCGTGGACATTCGACGATCATTGAAATTCAATAGTAAGGGGTACATATAATACTTGGATACGGGGTTCGCTTCGAGTTTACAGGAATGAATTCAGAATTACGAAAAATGCTTTTTTCTCATTTATTTTTTAATTATTGTAGTTTACGGTGAATTTTTGACGTATTAGGCATTCAAAATAATTTTTTAACAATATTTCTGCATTACATAAATTATAAAAACGATTACGATAGTTTCCCAAGTGTTGTTTTTTCCAGTAGTTCTTCCCGAATTGTCCGTCAGCTTGAAAAAATAGGCTTTAGTCATCTACTGTTTTTACTAGTGCTTTTTAAATATACAATACATAACAAAAATTGTAGAAATGTAAAGCATTACTGAATTATATTTTATATAATTAATAAATTATAATATAATATAATAAATTAAATAATTCGGTATTCAAACACGTTATATTTCACGTAATCGCTTGTTCGCTTATAACGAGAGGTCCGCGCTAAAGTTACATACATGCGTCTGGTACAAAGTTTGAGTAGGTGAAGCTGTAAAGCTTAGCCAAGCGGGACGGTGAAATTCGCTTATAACGAGGTAGTACTGCAGTATTAACTTTTTTCATACTCTAAAAAATTGTCATTCAAAAAATGAGCATCGGACATACTATGAATTTATCCATTTTTTGCTAATTATTCATTGTTTTCGTGCATGTAATCTTTAAATCTGAAATGCCCAATTAAAATTAAGAATTTTTGTTAATGGGAACAGAAATTTCTACTTATTCATTAGATTTCTTTTACATTATTATAGTTTGGCAAAGACTGTCCTTACAAGTGTGCTTTAACAAAAAGTATGTATATTAACTTCACAGGTGAAAGTAGCACAAAGTCTCAGATAGGTTGGTTCTAATTATTACAGAATATCCAAGGAGGTTTTACAGGGAAAAAGAATTGAACAGATGGGCCATCAAGTGATTATCAAACGGAATACGCTTCGAGCCTGCAAACACAATCTCGCTCGTGTTATTGAAGTTAACTTTGAATCACGATTTATCTTTGCGTCTAATTACCGAGGGCTTTGTCGAAACTTCCGGCAGTCCAATCATACTTCGAACTTCATGATCTATAATACATAGATTATGGTAACATAGAAGTTTGGAAATATATACTTACAATATAGTAATTATACAGGGTGAATCACGAATCGTGATCAGTAGAGATTACTTTGTTAGTAGCAGTCCGATCGAAAATGTTTTTATCAGCTTTTACATGGTTTCAAGAGAGCATTAACGTGATAGTGAAAAATTACTGGTCAACTCTTTTTTAAAATGTTTTTTCAAGTTTACCTTGAATTTTTTGCAACTGAACATATATTTTTTTACGCCTGTCTGTTAGAGGATTTCAAGACGAATTTGGCACATGTAAGGACATAACATTTTTTTCATCTGGTTCGAAAGAAAATTAAAAAACTTTGTATCAGAAGGAGAATCACAGCTACGCCGTTATTACGCATCCAATGTTGTTGACAAGTCAAAATTATTTACCGATCTTACTCCATTAGATTACTTTTTGTGGGGTACATTAAAAGACAAAGTTTATATAGATGCTCCAACAACACTGGAAGATATGCGACGAAGGATTGCGGATGCATGCTCAACCATCAGTGTAGAGGCCACAAAGAATGCAAAACAATCTTTTGTTCACCGTCTACGCGAGTGCATTGCAGCTCGTGGACACCATTTTGGACATCGCTACAATTAAGATTGGTAAATTTTGACTTGTCAACAACATTGGTTGCGTAATAACGGCGCAGCTGTGATTCTCCTTGTGATACAAAGTTTTTTAATTTTCTTCCGAACCAGGTGAAAAAAATTTCATGTTCTTACATGTGCCGAATTCGTCTTGAAATCCTCTAACAGACACGCGTAAAAAAATTATGTTCAGTTGCAAAAAATTCAAGGTAACCTTGAAAAACCATTTAAAAAAGAGTTGACCAGTAATTTTTCACTATCACGTTAAAGCTCTCTTGAAACCATGCAAAAACTGATAAAAACATTTTCGATCGGACTGCTAATAACAAAGTAAATCTCTACTGATCACGATTCGTGATTCACCCTGTATATTATATATTTGCATCTTATCCAGGATAAGTCATAATAATTTTGCAACCGAATGCGTAGTAACAATGAATACATTCACTTGAATGTTTGCATATGTTAACTGTATTTCATCTGCTTTTGATAAATAATTAAGAGTGAGATATTAGTGATTACCATAAATTTTAACGAATAACCGAAATACAATAACATATCGTAAATGGTTCCTAGTTTCCAAACCACATGTGAAATCTCTAAAATTGAGGAAACTACCATTTGCAGAGGTAACGAAGTGGTCGAAAACAGTACCGGAAGGGGTGGAACTGAATCGCACGTCCATTAGTACAATCGTCGTACGTAATTCCCAGGCGAGCATTAAACTTATCGAGATTTACGCGAGCCTTTGGTATCAGTAATAGTTGAATGCATATAGAGGGAAACACTATCGCATTTGCGAGTCTTTTGAGCTCGTGCTCATTCTGCTCGTTCCGCAAAGGAAGCGACATTGTAAATGCCCGTAAACCGTAAAGAGAAGAAAAGCGGTGGAGAAAGGTGGAGAAAGGTGTAGAGTGAGAATCGTGACATTGGCTGACTCCCTATCTTCCTCTTATGATCCTATTTATTTTCCAAGCCATTAGGCGAAAGCACCCCGCCATTCCAATATTTCTCATGATATTATAACATTTATGTAAGAAGCTGGTCCTCACAAAATAGAACATTGTACGATAGTCTTATAGATCGCATTTTTTACAATGTACTTCTGAAGCGCGATAACACGAGTCATCACCTGCAGCTACAATCACAACATTTCAAAATTAATATTAATGTTAGTTTTTGTGACAGATGTTATACTCTTTATTTTTCTAAATGCTATTATATCCGAGTCCTATGTATTGATACTGTCATATCTCATATAGAAATTGCGGTGCACTGCCAACCACCAACAAGCGATTGGCTGCTGGTCTAAGGTTGATGACTAGCTTCCACTGTAGCGCTAAATACATAATAAAAGAACCATTTCGCTAATACTGAGCCAATAGTGAATTTACAGAATCACTTAACCGTCGGCGTAGTCTCGCATCAACGCTGGCCCATTTGTGGGTCACAACCGTATCGCTGGTCATCACAGCGTTGAAACATTGGCTCGTTTGTGAGAAAAAAACTGTTTGCAAAACCATCATAGAGGACAAAATATGTATGCTTTATATTTAAAATTAGATAATTTAATGGACAGTTTTATTTCTTATAACTATTGCAAACTTGTGTTACCACACACTGTGGCGACTATATCAGACCGTTCTGTAGTAGAACTCCAACCGGGCATGTCCAAAGACTAGCAAGCGTCTCATTAAAATATTTAGTAGAACCCCTTTTTTGTAACTTGAGAATAGTCTAGTGCTTGTTTAGGTATAGGACAGTATTTCTTTTTTCCAAATAACCATAATTATGTATGGGATTAACCTTTAACTACACAGGTCTGGCTTGTAACGAATTCTTTTTCAAGTAATCGGAACATAAAAAAAAACAATGTATTTATTTTGTTTAGAAAGCCGAAATAATATTTTAAAAAAACTCTTAAAAATAAGTCTCTACATCAATCAACATTAATTAAATTGGAATTATCGAATTGAGACAAAACGACAAAGTTCGTCCATTTACACTAATTCTCATTCACTCTTCCGACATAGTTAACATATATTAACACAACAAAAATTGGCCATATAATAAATATTATTTAAGTTCTTATCTTAATTCGGTTTCCTTCATTTCACAGATCCCTCGTGGCGGTCGTCAATTGTTATTTAGAACTAAGGATTTGCTCTTGAGCGTCGTCAATTTACAAATGTGTTCGCTGCCCACGTGTCTCTCCTCTTTTTAATATTGTGGAATAAATTCGTTTCCGTTGCAAAGTCAAATTCCCGGGCCCTGTTGCCTGGTAATCGGTTAACACACGAGGATTGTATTAAATTTTAATATAAAGTATTTGAGATAGGTGCGATTGGATAAATACCTGGCTCGTCGAATTGACACACGTGTCACCTTAGACGGTTGTTAGTCAAAAGGGACGAGCCAGGATTTTTTCCGATGAATATTGAACCCCAGCAAACGGAGGGGGGAAAAACGATATTGGTGCGATCTATTGACTAGATTCATTACTATGAAACAGGTATGACCTGTCGGTACTTCGTCACAGGCTGTTGAAACATACTTTATAAAACGAGGTCTCCGAGACCTCAATCTGTGCAACTGCATTTTGGGGCTATTGCAACGAATAGAATAGCTCAAAAGTAGAATTTTACGTCGCTCTTTTTTTAGTTTAAGTAAATTTAACGACCAAATATTAAGTAATAATTATTTAGTGTTTTTTTTTTAAATTCGTTGGAGGTCTACGCAGAGACAAATTCGGCAGGAGGGCTAAACATTAAAGTTGTAAGGTCTTTGAGACTGCACATGTGTAGTTAAGGGTTAATCTCAATAAGTTATTCAATAAAAAGAATTAAGGTATTTTGATCTTGTGGAATATCTGAACTTTAGTGATTACAAATTAAATTGCTGCCTAACAATATCTGATCTAATCTTTCAAGTTTTCAGTTTAACTAAACAGTGAAAATTTTGCATTACACAGGGAACCAGGAAGGGCTCCGTCAAGGTTCTTCAATATGTGACACGTATTAGAAAAAAGGAAGCAAAAACTCATTTATGCATCGTATACCCTATACGAATGTATATTATACCTGATATGAACAAATTGTCGTGTGTAAGTATTTTTCATTTAAATAATTACTTTATTCAGCCTAAAAGAAACTGATACACGGAAGAAAAAGTTGATGCTTGAAATTACATTTTTAGGTAGCGATAAAATTAAAGCGATATTTACGCTAATTTCATTAAAAGATTATGCATTTTTTAAATTATCGTTACCTTCCAAGAGGTTAATATTATTGGTAAATTGCGGTAAAAATGACCCCTCAAAAATATTTACGTGTAAAAAACTATGGCAAGTACAGGAGTGCTACAAATGTCATTAATAAAAAGTATTCAAATCATATTATTAATTCCAAATACATAAGTCATTACTCGTTACATATCTGCTTATTATATGATCTAGCACTGACTCATCATTTTAATTGTATGTTTAAAATTTCCTATAACGTCATTGCTACTCTTTTATATTAATATTGCTTGGCATATTCAATTATATTATAATTTACTAGTCATTTATTAATTAATAAAACTTTAGGTGATTCCTTATCGAGTACTACTTAGCGGGTCCGTGCCAGAAATTCCAAAGTACTTACTTTGAACGTACCAATAGTGTTCTAAGAGTATACATATGTCTATTCTTAGACTTTTATTGTGGCTATTTTTGACGAGTCATTGCTAATCTACTCTATATAGATAGCTGACGTTGGTTTTGAGTTTCAAGATTGGCATAATGAACGCAAATTTATATCAAGTAATGCACGGACCCGCCAAGTAGGTATATAACTTTGCTTGACAGTTCCGCCGCTTGCCTATACTTGGCGCAAGACTCAACCGCGTACCTTGACCGGCGCCATCTGTTATGCAGTAAAGTGAACAGACGTGCGAAGACGACGATGACGACGACGGAACTGAAATAAAATAATCTTGCTCGCCATCTCCAATACATCCTGATTTCGCATACTAATCGTATTGATCTTTGTGACAATCGTTCCAGAACAATTCCTATAGTGATTGATCAATAACTTGTAAGAGTCAAGAGTCTTAAAGAGCCGGTTGCCTGTACTTGGCGCGAATTCCACCGAGTCTCTTGATTTCGAAATACTACTAATTGTAAGTTATACGTATTTGAATCTTTGGACGCATGTAATTCATACTAAAATACAGCGAATTGATGGAACTTCCGACAGGGTAATGATTATATAGAATTTATTCTATGATTTATGTAGATGATTCTTCAATTGCTTGTGCAACAGAAATAATTCAGAACTTTTAATACTTAGTGCATTCTGGATATCACTAGGCAATTTTTTAATACAATAAGCAAATAATTTGTCATATAAAGCAATAATTTACTAATAATAAAAGATAACAAATATATACATATGTTCATCTTTCATTAAAAAAATAAGGTTGATCATTGAATTATTTCTTGCTGCGTATATGATAAAATACAAATATAATGGAATTCTTTTAAACGAACAAAATTATATATAATTAAATTCTGGGTCACTGAAAACAAAATTGAGCTAGCGGCTTTGTGGGTTTCTACCCACAGACTACCCTTTGAGCATCCCAACAATCGCACATTCGAATCCCACTCATCTCTCTCTCTTTCTCTCTCTCTCTCTCTCTCTCTCTCTCTCTCTCTCTATCTCTGCCCCTCCCACCTCTGTCTCAATTTAATGATTTACAATTCTAAAAGTAGTTCTCCTTCGTACCGACATTTACCACGCACCTGTATTTTCCCGAAAGCAAATTATTTGGAGAACAATATCATTACTGTTGCTTCGTAATTATTCGATACCCTACATTCTATGTCATTATGTACGCGCGAAAGTTCTGTACTACCGATAGGAAACATCAAAACACGTACAGACGAAATCATAAGGCATCTATATATGGTAGAGAATTCAGCAGATGTCTTCTATTAATATATCGCTTGACGAAAATCAAAACGGCTTATGTCCATTTTACGCCTATTTGTCATTCTTCTGTACTCTACTATAAGCACAAAATCATAAGAGGGGATGCATATGTATGTCGATATAATTGGCAAACAAGCCGCAAGTTGAAAATTGCAATTTGCCATTTTCCTAATTACGAGTATGAGTAGTGCACGAAGTCCCTATATGAGAAGCATTTTCATTTTTTTTTTAATTTTTGGCTTCCTCATAGATGAATCTTCATTTACTACCGACGATTCCGAGAAAGCAAATTGCAAAATTTAAATCATTGGCTTCCTCGTATAGGGACTTCAAAATTCAAAAACTGAATATATGTATGTAGAATCAGATCCGTTTTGCCGATGTCCGCCAAATTTGATACATATCACGGCTGAATGATGTTCTATACTTTTGGAAAGTTGAAGCTCGATCGGTCAAAGCTGACGGGAGGAATATTGATAAATTTGATTCTTCGAAAAATTCAAAATATCATAAAATCAAAACTTCTCGATGGATTCGGCCCAAATGCAATGCCAACCAACTTTGGATACAAATCTCTTAGTCAAGAACTATTTACACGAGTATCACAAAATTTGCGATCGCTAGAGGGATAACGTTCTTTTTTTGGGAATTTGAAAACGACATAAAATCCGAGCCTCAGCTTGCATCATGACGAAAATTAAAGTGAATGAAGATGTTATAAAGCTGCGCATGCCTGCAAACTTTTGGGGCTGTATCTAAAACCGTTCTCATTACACACGTTTGAATTTTGGGAGGCCATTATACATACACGCACGCACGCACACATCCGGATATTTTCTCCAAATGTGTTTTGACATACGTTTGGCACATTCTGAACAAGGTGACATGAAGATCTCGAAAAAAAAAAATTCCATCGCCACGTAGCTTCCTCTATGAGGAAGCCAAATATGATAAATTACCATTACTAAAAATCTGTATGGACCTTTTTACTTTTATAATTTTCTATGCAATTTGATTTCTATACTCCCTTTTGCCATGAAACCGAAATTTCTAGTCCATATGCTCTTTCATTTGAGTCACGGGATATGTAAAAGTTAAATAGGCGAAATATTTCATGGGAATATCGATTGTTGTACCACGTTAACGCCAACTACACTGTTACGAACCAGCACAAACAAGCTTGTTAACATTATCAGTACGTTGCCGTCAATTAGAGTAATGCATGGTAACTCTCTAACTCTCTCTGGGTGCTCCGGCGATCCCGCATCCTTTAACCTCGCGTTCTCACTCGTACTTAACGTTTTTTTTTCTTCTTCACCAACACCATATTCATCCTTTCTTCCTTACTCTCTTTTTCTGAATAGCCTCAGGCGTTGTATAATGGATTATTTATCGCTCAACTTCGCCATACGTGGACCCTTTACGTCCTCGTTACCAAGTAAGCACACCTACGCGACTTTACTTTCCACTTTGTTAAGGTTTGCTGCTACAGCTTGCTATACATACTGCTCTTGTTACGTTCGAGGTTTCAGTATCCCGGACTACCCTTAACTGTTACGGCCGTTACCACCGTGATCCCTTGTAATTCGATAGCGACGAAAATATTACTATCGTATAATAATACCTATCTCATTCAATGGAAAGTAGGGAGATACTAGTGAAGAAACCGGGAAAGTACATCGATCAGGGAATATCGTCTTAACGTCATTAATAAACGATTGCGGCGACATCCCAGAGATCAGCGACGCCGATAATCGAGCTTCTGCGAAGTTTGCTAGTTAAGGGATCTTTCACAAATAGACGAGCTTCGATTCTGTACAGTCGAGCTTTAGTGATTGACTTTACATAAATCTTGGGATTTATATGTTCCTCCTAAACTGAGCGACGTGTCGTTATGTCTATATTATTCTATAAAATATTTAATCACGTCACTTTACCTTTCTTAACAATGCGCAGTTGTTATCATGGGAGAGAAAATTATTTATTACCTTTCAACTTCTAATTTCAACTTTGGTGGTGGATCAAGCAAGTCGAAAAATTAAAGCCAAGTACATACAATATAGAGTGCTGTAGTGACAACAAGTTACTTCAAGGCTGGGAATTCTGAATTAGGAATAACATCCATTATGCTTGTGTTATCTATTACGTCAAATTTCTCTGTTATTTGATATATCAACCACTCATGTTGTATCTGAGCGTGAGGAAATGTAAAGAAAACCGATAACTACTTTAGCGTTGTGTAACGTGTTCTAGTTTGTTCAAAATTTGACATCATAGCTTTTACACTTTTAGATTCTAGGATACGTTATGATGTTAGTTTGAGTCAAGAACTAATAAATCCCTTGACTGTGAGTGACATACACATGGGCGAAAAAAGTCGTGCCACTTTTGCATTATGACACATATGTGGACACTTGAAAGAGAAATATGTTTTTTACTACACCGATTTGACTGTTATTTTGTAAATCATGGTTTTTGAAGTCGCTGAATTCAAACATGAAGTCAAATCTTACCTCAACCACCAAAAGATACAAACTTCCGTTGAAATCCAAATATTTTTCGAATTTCCATTCGCCATTATGCAACCGGCATTTTCAAAATTTGGAAAATCTGGTTTCACATCAGTTTCAAATTTAGCCACCTTAAAAAGCTTAGAGTATTTATTTTCATCAAAATCATATTACTTTTCGAATTTGCATCAGCCATATTGGATCTGCGCTTTTGAAAATTGAAAATCGGATACAGGGTCGTCTTCAGTGACTTCAAAAACTATAATATTGAGATTATAGGATAAATCTACCAATTTTTTTCTGACACGAAAGTTTCACTTTCGCCACACTGCTAAGGGGTTAAATCGATCTACTGAGTCGCGAGATGTTTACCATCGATCTTTCTGACTATTTAACATGGCTTAGCATCGTGTAAATAAATGATAAAATCAAACACATTTTGTTTGCAAATTTGATAAGTTGATGACTTAACAGGAGAATATGATAAGGTAGATGGTAGACTTTAGGCTGAAAGTAAAGTACCTTACTTAGAATCGATGATAGCAAAATTCAACTATATGCTGAATGAGAATTTTATTGAACATCTATTTTGTAAAATATTGTAAAAATCCCGATGTAAAAAACGGTGTGAAATACATATAGTGGATGCCAATAACTTTGAGACAAAGATTTTCAAAACCAATATTTCATGTTGGTTTTGCAGAAGAAATGAATGTGTAACATATTTATTATAATGAATATTTGTGTAATAGAGAAATAAGTGCAAAAAGGTTCGGAAAAGGATCAAAAGTTAATTACATTATGCTTGATATTTGTAGTTTTATATTTCTATGTACGCTATATCGATATCACCACTTACTGTCTACAAGACAAGAGATAGCTTTATACCTAACCGATATTAGAAAACAACTACCTTACCGACTGTTCGAGGTCTATCCGAGACTATAAAACCGACTCTTTGACACTTTCGTCTGTCAACAGTCAACAAAAAATCGTTCTGCTGCTCTACTTGCCTCGAGTATACATATAAGTCCAGCTATCCCTGCTGTCCTACGAATATCAACCATAACATCACCCGTTCTTGCTTGGAGGCAACAACGGCTACCGTCAAAATTCGTGGAACAAAACATATCGACCTGACGGATCCGGCATTAACCGTACAAGGCTCCTGGAACTTAAGGGTCCCGCCTCGTCGTGAAAAAAGAACAGATTATCATTCCGATAACCTGAGTAATTAAACTAGAGGATACGCACTAGACAGAAAGTGTTCAACTGCTTATCTTTGAGCAGGGGCTTACTTACGTTGTAGCGGAATATTCTTTTTTTTTATTCATCGATGCTAGGTGGAACGTGGCGTGAGAATCTAATTGCCAATTGCCTTACGGGGAACAGAGTTCCAGAGGGAGATAGGCACACTAATTGCTATGTGGACCTGGATCGTTCTCTTTCCTCGTGGGACATCTTCGGCACTGAACGTAGAAATCGATCGCGCGTTACGTAGTCGCGATTTCTGCTCCGCTTATCTTTCTCGTTAACTTAGTCGCGTTTATATTGTACTATCTTTTTCATTGAGGTAAGCTCTTTTTCTGTGTAATCGATTGCGAATCTCTTCGACGTTAAGTCGAACGCCGCTATCTCCCCTAGCATGCTCTAATTCATCTCTTAATTATCTCTGTGACCTTTTGGCCTAGAATGATTGTTGTTATCTACATATAGTGCTTCTGTATTGATTGTGACCGCTTGCGAGGCGATCATCTGTTCTCGAATTTATCTAACTGTCCATGCATACACCTACCCTAAACCTTAACATTGGACATTTAAACACATGGAATTAGGACAAAGAGTAATTTTTTTCAAAAACCATGTTTAACTTAAATTTGCTATGAATATTAGGTTGACAACTAAACTATAACCCCAAAAAACATTTTGATGTAAAAAACTACACCAAGTATTGGCGTAGGTGAATTCCTCTAACAAAAAGTATTGAAATGATATTATTAATGCCAAGTACATAAGTCATATGACTGCCTATTATAAGATCTAACACTGGCTCATCATTTGAATTGTATTTTCAAAATTTCTTATAACATTCTCGCTACTCTTTTATATTACTGCTACTTCCCGTATTTAATTATGTTTTAATGGTCGTTTAATAATTAATAAAACTTTAAGTTATTCCTTATCGAATACTACTTGGCGGGTCTACTTGGCAGTAGGGGCTTCGCCCCTGAAGATAGAAATTCAAATTATTTCAGATGCGTACTATACTGGATAATTATATCTTGTACAACTATTTAATTCATTTCTATGTAATTTAAAAATTCTACAATATCATGAAAATTACCGAACGGGCTTTCCCCCTTTACCTCAGTGCGTGCTTAGTCAGTAACACCAACTTCATTCCATTATACATCAAATGGTATGGAAGAGTTACGTGCACAATACAATACATTACGTCACGTTATTTTCACCTGACAAATTCAGCAGCAAAATAAGACATGCGAGATTGAAATAATAGGAATCCAAGAATCTAAAGAAAAACACGCTTAGCTAATTATGAGATAAACTACGCTAAGGACAGACAAACACTAATACACTTCATATGACATTTCTCTGGCTAATGCAGCTCGTACACAGTCCCAAAATAGCGACCAATAATTGTCTTCATATATAAAAAATTGTTCTTTTTCTCGATATTCTGTTATGTACGACTAAAAATATACATAACTGACCAATTATTTACTTGTGTAGTTCTCAATAATTATTTATTCATAGTATAAATATTATTCATTACGACATTAAATTACAAACATGTTTGCACACGTGAAATCACTGAACTTTAGGATAGCCTATTTGACCCATAACGTAAGAAACATCGTATTTTACATGTGATTCAAGCGAAAATTGGTCCTTGGGGGTTTTAAGGTTCATTAAATTCGTATTTGGGGTAAAAATCTTTAAATTCAAAACGGCTGATTCGATCTGACGGACCCTTAATTATTAAAATGAACCCTTCGTAGTAAGAAATGTTTATTCGTCTTCTTTCATTTCGAATATTATGAAACTCTGTAGTCGGGAGTTTTTGAGGTCGTTGATTGCGAATCTGAACTCAGATTATAAAATTGAACATGGCGGACCCAATATGGTGAACCAAAGTGGACTTGATTTGAATGAATCTGGATACTTGGGAATTTTTGGGATCGCTGATTACGGATCTAAACTCGAAATACTCAAATCGCATGTAGCAATCATAAGTGAGTTAAGTTCAGATTCATAATCAACGACCTCAAAAAACCCCTGAACATGAATTTTCGTACAAATCAGCTTACTTTTTATCATTTCAGTCCACCATATTAAATCCACTATTTTGAATTTTAGAATATTAAGTTCAGATTCGTGATCAGCAGTCTCAGAAACCTCAGAGTACCAAATTTCAAATAATCCGTATCTAAGGAAAAATGTATGCTACAAAGGGTTAAGGATGGTTTCCTTAACATCATAATAATCGTATTTCTATTTCGACAAACATCCTGCATATTCTTAATTAGAAAAAAATTTCCGACGTAAGGAATTCTCCTTAAGACAAGTAAAAGAATAGAGATCCGTAATTTTATAAATTTTGATATCACCTATAGTTTAAATATTAGAATAAAAAAAGATTATAAATTCCAAGATTTGAATTAAAAAATCAGCGTAATAATGTTCGATGTGAAAAAAGTTTCTGTTAGAAACTTCACGCACCTTTAATATCTAGAAGCTGATATATCTTAAAAACAATATTGCTATTTTAATATGCAAAATATATCTATATCGTGGTATTTCAGCTACTTTCATTCTGTATAAATCGTAAACTATATGGTAAATAATTTTGCATGCATGACCACTAAGCACGTGCCAAGGTCATACAAAATTGAGATCCGCATCTTGCAAGTGTTCTCATGATCGAAACTACATGAAGTAAGAAACTCTCTTAACAATCTTTTTTTTTTAACAGAAAAAGTCTTTCTATCTAAAGATAAGTACTTGTTATACTAGACTCAAAGTTAATATTCGTATTTCCCTTCCATTCGGCAATGTAGAAGCCGTTCTGGTTAATCGACTTAACTGCCCAAAGGCATTCGTATCTGCCCTTGAGTAAACGTAAGCGTCCAAGTCAATGATACAGGCATATAGGTTTTCCATCGCTAGCAGACTACTCCTAACATCAATAAATCATCAATCATCCGCTTGTTTATAGAGAGACGTTTCACGCCCTCTAGCTTGAAAAGCAACCCTCTAAAAACTAGCCCTAATCTCGTATTCCATCATCGAAAACAGATTCAGACTAATTACTTACGGCTAATAAAATAGCGAACTTGCGGATATCGGGATAATTACGTTGATTATTACTGGGCGTGTATATATCGATACCTATCTTTTATGATACTTTTCACGCGCTCTTGGATTTTCTGTGTTTCTCCTCTTATCGTCATATCCGAATTCTTTGACTCAATAGGATAATAAGTCATTTGAAATAACACACATTGAATAATTCACTTCGTATTCTTTATTTTCAACACTCTGAAGGCACGTCTTTAGGCTATCGAATTATCTGCCATACAGTGCACAATGAGTGCAGCTTCCCTACTGCTCTACTTTCTTTATATTTTAATATACAAACCAATGACCTCTTTTACTTGTCAGAAGGTATAGTTCTCGCGATTCAATTAGTTTTCTTTTGTATATCACGTACATATACATTCATTTGATTAAATCAACAGACTCTTAAGAAAAACTAAGCGTTAACGTCAAGGTGAGATTTTTATGTTTTTATTGTAAAAATGTTATTCGGCTTTCCGAAAGGTTTGACTATGCTGAAAGAGGATGAAGTTGTGTTTTTTTTTATGGCTGGCCGAGATTATGCGTGCTACAGATAGCGGTTAACAAATCACTTCTAAATGTCCGCAGTCTGTACTTTACACCCATATGCCTGTTCCATATCATCAATCATGTCACTGGCTTATTCGTGATATTAAATGATAATGAGATTTTTGCCGGCAGAAATATGAATAATTTGAAAAAAATGCTCCGAAGGGATCGCAACGAAATGTAGATTGTTCTGCATGCTTAAAAGTGTTGGACAATAGGCAGTTTACATGTGAGATGTTTTTTGATGTTCTGATGATAGGGGGAGGGGGGCCCACTGGCACACAGACCAATTGGACACAAATGACTTTTTACTGCGAATTCTGTCCACTTTTAAACAGATGGAATAGAATTAGGTACGAACGATGTCCTATTATAGTATATTGTATGTGGTTCAACATTAGTTTACGCTAGGTTTAATTAGGTAAGGTTAGGATAGGGTGGAATGTTCAAATTTCGGAGACTGGGTAGGTTAATGGATAAGTGTATCGTCAACGAGCGAGCGAAGCGAACGAATCCGACTGAAGAGAGCATTAAATGTTTGAAACGGCTCGGTCAGATAAAATTAACTTACAATATTGTTAAATTCCTGATGAAATATCGCTCAAGAGGCAGAAATTTGCATTTGTGTCCAATTGGATTTGTGCGCAACTGGGTATCACCCCTGATGGTACTGTGGATTTTCGATTTAAATGAGCTGAGAGTCGATACAACTCAATACAAAGCTATACCGTTAACCATTTTCAAACTTTAGATGCGACCAGGCGAATGACCAACATTCATGCGGATGACATTGTAGATTTACTCGAGTTAACATATGTCGACACAAAAACCGTCTATTTGCCGTCTAGCACCAACGGAAATTTTTTAAAATAATTGATGCAGTTTTCTGGCAAATTACGTCAATCCAAATAGTGTAAGTAGAAAACCCATATTAAATTTTTTTTGTAACCTGGCTTAGAGTTTAATCAGAAGAAGGCTTAAAATATTATCACCGTCAATTGGAAAGTGCAACAAGGATTGAAATCTTAGATCTCCAATTCTATAAGTTGAAGTGCGACTATATATATGTATTTTTAAATAGGAGTAAGAAGAGAGTTAAAAGATTATTAAAATCGGTGTATTATATACAGTGAGTAACTTTAATATTCGGACACTATGAGATTTTTACTATATTACGTTATAACTAATTTCTAACCAAAAAAAAAAAATGATTAAGGATTATGATGACGTATACGCTTAATAAACAATAGCGTAAATTTTGTTTACATAAATTACAATAGTTGTTCAATAATACGGTTTAAATAAAACATTGTCCGATTTTCACGTTACTTTAATATTTGGACACTTTACAATGTAGCGCTGTTTCCAATGTTCAAGCCGAGTTACGCCAAATTAGAGGACAATTTTTATTTACAAATCTAGTCAAGCGTTCTAGTTTAAGCCTTATTTTATTAGTTATTTGTCGATCATTGTGCAATACACTTGTACAATGCCTCGCAAAGCGAACACGAGTTTTGATATACGGCGATTTGTAATATATCATAATGCCAAAGGAAAATCGTACAGAGAAATTGCTGCTCTGCTAAACATAAGCAAGAGTACAGTGGGAGATATAGTCAAGCGGTTCAAATGCGAGGATCGTATAGATTTGGTACCCCAAAAAGGCTGTGACAAGAGTCCCTAACCCGACACGGGGTATCCGAGCGAGCACTAGTTCGCTGCCGCGCCGCTAGGTGGCCAAGGCAACTCGCATGTAAGAACGTAGGACCGGGTAAATAATTAATCCGTCGATTGTGCGAATTAGAGTCTTCTTCTCCGTCTGCTCCGTCGTCATTGCCAGCAACATATAATTTTGTATCCTGAATCCTGAATGCAGAATCCTGCAGCTGTTATATCCAGTTTCTCTCATCCGAGAGAGAGAACCATTTTTTGTGGATCACACCGTGCGTTGAGTACTCTGTGGTTCTACTTTTGTTTTCAGTAACCGAGTCCAGTCGCGCAGCGTTTAGCTACCCTGGACAAAAATAGCAGAGAGTGATCGCTCTCGCATCATATCCGTAGCAGGAAGTGTTGGCTTCCACATCCTCAAGTCAATTCCTCCGACATTGTGAATTACCACCGATTGTAATAGAACTGACCGATGATAAAATATAGAGACGCAAAGTATAATAAACAAAGAAAAGTGTACCTGAAAAGAACGTTTTATTATTGCTGTAACACAACTATCCCTTTACCGTTCCGAACCCTGGTTCACTCTAGAACTAAGTGGCCAAAATCGTCATTCGAGGGAACTGGTACTTCACCAGTCTTGACAGTTGGAAATAATATACGTTACAAGGCCAACCGAAGAAACTAGACGTTTGCGATGAGAGAAAATTGCTAAGAAAAATAAAGAAAGACCCTACGCTCAGTGCCCCAAAATTAGCATCAGAGCTGTTAAACGAGACTGGAAAAAACGTGCATCCTCAAACGATCCGCAGAGCCTTAAAAAATAGAGGCTACAATGGAAGAGTGGCTAGAAGGAAACCGTACGTGAGTGAAAAGAATCGAAAGAAGAGACTGAATTATGCCACAGAATTTATTTTGAAGGATGAAACATGGTGGAATGATGTCATCTTTTCTGACGAAAGTAAATTTATTATTTTTGGGTCAGATGGACGAAGGATGGTGTGGCGGAAAAAAAGGAAGAGTTTAAATTTAAAAATCTTCAGCCAAGCGTAAAGCACGGAGGTGGCAGTGTAATGGTCTGGGGCTGTATTTCGACTTTCGGACCGGGCGAATTAGTTTTCATCGAAAAGATTATGGACAAAAATTTGTACATGACCATATTGAAAAAAAAAATTTACACAAAAGTGCTACAAAACTGGGGATTTTAAATACGTTCAAGTTCTACCAGGATAATAACCCGAAACATAAGGCACACATTGTGCAGGAATATTTGCTGTACAATTGCCCAAAAGTTTTGCAACTACCACCTTAATCACCTTAACCCCATTGAAAATGTGTGGGATGAGCTGGAGCACCGAATTCGAAAAACACCAATATCTTCCAGAGAAATGTTAAAAAATCGTTTAAAAGAAGAATAGAACAGTTTGAGTAGTGAATATTTGGAAAAAATTATTAATAATATGCAGCAGCGTTTGCAAGAAGTGGTAAAGCAGGATGGCTACCCAACAAAATATTAAAACAAGTATTGTAATAAAAACCAGCGGAAAAATAAGTATGCGCATATGTAGTTTCTGAAAGTGTCCGAATATTAAAGTAACGTTGAAATCGGACACTGTTTTATTTAAACCGTATTATTCAACAACTGTTGCAAGTTATGTAAATAAAATTTACGCTATTGTTTATTAAGCGTATACGTCATCATAATCCTTAATCATTTCTTTTTTTTTAGAAATAAAGTTATAACGTAATATAGTAAAAATCTCATAGTGTCCGAATATTAAAGTTACTCACTGTATCTATAAGTTTTTAAAATATAGATAGATTTTTATAATTTGTAACGCTTTTAATTTTAATGAGAATATGGCTTGTTCCAGATGTAGCAACGTTATAATAGCGCGCTCTATGTATATACACGCACCAAAATCTTCGTCAAATAGTATTTGCGACTAAAATTCGTTGCGATCTGGCAACGTTGCATTTATTTATACAGTTAGTGTGGTAGCTCTGATGATCTGTTGTCCAGTAAAACAAAAGGCGGCTTGATAGATTCAGTTTTAACAAAGTCATATAAGAATAACAAATATAATATATAATACAATATGTGGGGACGCGAAAAAGTTACAGAAAAAGTGTATAATTAAAGGTTGACTCAGTTAAAATCCGGATGAAAACGTAGAAATACCAATGAATGAAACTAAATAGTGGAATCAGAAGAACTTAACGTTCACTCAACATTTAGACGGCTATTTTTAATCCTTTCCTCTACCGGCAGGATACAAGTGTACCCCACAGCCCAAAAAGAAGGACAAATATTTCGATTTTCGCTCATGCAGTTAAGAGATAAGTTTTATTTTTAATGTTTCTATATTCGGAATAACGTCTCATTGTAATGTCACAGCTATTTAAATAAAACCCTACCGTGCATGAATGTCCCTGCACTAAACTGGAAAAATCTCAAAATGTAAGATCAGGAAGTCGGTGTCGCAGCAGAGAGTTCAAAGGAGACCTACAAATAAACTAGAAGTTGAGAAGGATCTCGCAATTAAAAATGAAACAATTTTCAGTGTACAATTTGTAGTGTATGCATTTCCATAACCTTTAAACACTGGGCGTTTTTCTTTCAGTGATGCACATCTTAACAAATACAATACATGGTTGGTTGGCTATAATTTTGAAGCATTTAAATTATTAGAAATAATATTATGAATTGTACGTCTTATAATACATTTGTCTATGACTTCTGTATACAGAGTTAGTTTCCTATATCTTTGTACTTTTCCCAACAGAAGATAATTGATTAACTTATATTCAGCATGGAATTTCGGTACAATAATTAAGATATTTACAATTTAGTGGAATTATTGCTATGAACTTACAGTAGTAAGTAGAAACTATTCAATGCTGCTTTTTTTTCAATCGACATCTTTAGAGATTATTTTTAACAGCACCGTTTGTTGACAATATTAGTTTAAATTGTTTTTAAATAGACATGATAATATGTGTATAAATAAAAATACAATAGAAAGCTCGACATAAGTTATTTCATAACACACAATTCAATTGCAGTCTTTACAATAAAGTTTTTATACGAGCATTCGTCTTGAAATGGCGATCAGTTGTTAGAGAAAAAGTGAAAAAAGATAATGACGTTGCTACATCACCTAGTAACTCTTCTTCTACTAGCATATTTCAAATTTAGTGGAATAATTTTTATGAACATGGAGTTACAACAAGATTAAAACCGTATTTTCAAATATTTAAAAAATAGGATTGAATAACTATACAAAATATTCATATTAAATGTTAAAACTTTGTCGTGCAGCAGTCTCTCTCTGATGAGTGCGTGCTCTGTAAGTGGGCGCGTAGCTCTTTGCCCTCGATTAACGTCAGGAGCGTACCCCCAACGTAGACACCCAACGTTCGACAATTCTCAGTGATGGGGACCCACCCGCTGGTGCATCTGTAGAATGTAACGGGTAGAGTGTCACCCTCGACTATGCTGCTCAGCTGTCGATTGCGCAGAGTGAAGGTACCTTTTAGAGAGCGGCTACTGTAACTTTGTGATAGACTTATATTGGTATAAATAACCAAAGAAAAAGGAAAAAAAAAAGTAAATTTACAGATACAATTGCAATAATCAACATAAATAAACTGAGATGCGGCAATGTTTCAAAAAAGTATGTTATTTAATCTTATGCTTTGTTGTTTTTGCGAAATTGTATCTTTGCATCTTTAAAATATTTAATGATTTCTTGAAAATATTTTTAATGTTTTTGATGATTTAGGATTTAGTGAATTAACCTTCATTATCAGTTGCGTCAGAAGCAATACATAACTGTGCAGAGTCTCTTATTAGTTACAGTGGTCTTCAGCAGTCAGTAGCGATAAATTACAACAAAAACACTTTAGTGTAAAAAGCTCGTCCAGTACAGGATTGCTGTGAGTTCCCCTTATGAAAAAGATTAAAATCACATTATAATACCAAGCTCATAAGTCACTACAAGTCTGCTTATTATATATGTAGGATAACTTCCCAAGGAAACACTCAATTTGCGACAAATTAAAATTTAAAAGGATTATTAATTAAATTATGCACACAAAATCCGTCGAGTATAAGCAGTATCTCAAGCAACTTTTCGATTTGGCAGATTTAAAACGACTGTTTTAGTGCTCTAGTAAAAATGTAATAATAATTTCATCTAATATTACATGTTAAAGACAAAATAAATATCATCAAACTTTGTATTATAGCGGATATGCAGTTGACGCACTCTTCTTTCCCGGTATTTCACAATTTTTTCGGAATTGTACAAAATTTGTAATAATGACATATCTACCTTCATTAGCTTTAGTCCACAGTCTATTATGTTCCTTCGTCATCTTTGAGAAATGTTAAGTCAGATGATATTTTATATAATTTTTATATTCAGAAAAGAATTCTACTGTAGAAGGTGAGGATGAAATATATCACAGTTTGAGATAGAGCAGAAGAAATTTTTTATCACATAATCACTTCTTTCAATACAAATGGAAACACTTCCTAGTTACCTCTCCCAAGTAGGACGTAGTCCATTGACGTACATAATTTTAAGGTTAAACGGAGCTTAGATTTCAAGTTTCAACAGCGTTTTGTGTAATTTTCGATGCTTTTTATTTAGACGAAAAATTACTGAGTTGCATAATATCATTGAAAATTGAGTGTTCGATTTTTTATGAATTATCTTTTAAAGCTTCACACACGTCACAATATTACAAAACTTTTGTGTCGAATGCGCTGACTTCACTGGCTTGTTAAATATCATAAGGTACAAGAAACTACAACCAAGATATAGGAATCAATGAAGAGGAACAGCAGTACACTCTGGATATCAAATCTCTTGCTTCATCGCCTTAGCAGCTGTACAGCCGGTTGCCTGTACTTGGCGTAAGACTGAACCACGTCTTGTAACCAGCGCCATCTATTATATATATAGAAAAGTAAATGGACATGCGAAGACGAGGACGACGACACGGGATTCAAATAAAATCATCTCGCTGATATTGGTGACAATCGATTCAGAACCTTCAATTCCTATAGTAAATGTATAAACAACTTTTTGTCATATAAGTACAGCAGTTCATAATATATTTGATTCTAAACACAGGTACAACAGTTGACTTGGGTAGAGTCTCGGCAAGTCGTGCCCTGCACAGCCGGTTGTCTATGTTTGACGCGAGACTCGACCGAGTCTGTTGAAACGGGCCTTTGCAAAGATACCCGCACAGAACGCGGTCGGTAGTCGAGCAGCCGCATACACCCGCGTATTGGGGGGTCAAAATATATCCACCACACTTCAAATATACACCGAGAATTATCGAGGCCAATAAAAGAGAAAGAACCTCGAGCACACTTATAAAGCACGCACTTAGAGAGAGGCTACTGTATTAACAGCACAGCGTTTGAATCGCCCGTCACTCATTTCACCACGGTAACTTATATTAGCCATATCAAATCGGTTGTAAGTATTGCTTTGTAACACGTCAATCTGTTACAGTTTACTTCTCAAAAACGTGTTTCCTACTGAAGCAATTATTTTTAGGATATGGCTGTACAATCATCACACACAGACGTACAGAATCTGAAATCTTTGTAATAATGTTTTATTATAATATTAAAAAAAGAACTGCGCTATGACTATGAAATAATCAAATTCTCATAAAAGTGTATATTATGATCACATTTATTTTTCTCATAAACAGGCCACCTACAATTTTTCAGATTTGACAGTATATTTTGAACTAAAAGTTTCACCATCATTTTCGGCAAGCAGCTGAACCCCTCTAAAATGTTTGAATGTAGCTTGGATAGAACCGTGAATTTTTGTAATTAATGTATTATCGATAATGCCGAGGTGGCAATGTGCACGCATCGTCAATATTGGCAACTAAATTGATTGATCGCCATGAGATGTTGGTAGTTTGTTAGTAACATGGCAGATTTAAAAAATGTGGTGCAATATTTTATGGAAATTATTTTTATTTTTGAAGTTTTGCAGACCAATAGAATTGTTGTAAATCGAATTGATCACTACATACTAGTATCAGTATGTGCCTTATGTGTTTTGTTTTAGTCCCCATGACGATACCTTTATACATATATAGTAAATAATCTCGTCTTCGCGTTCTGGTAGCCCTACGGACATGTGGGTTCTCTGTTGCTTATTAATAAATAATATTTTACATCATATCCCACTTCATAATTTCAACAAGAATATTATAAGTGTTCAGCATCTCAGTACAACTAAATTTACGATGCGAGTTAATTAGGGTTGTAACTCCTAATACAGAACGTGTACTGTCCGACACTGTCAAATTAATGTGGTGAAGGTGGTCAGTTAAAACAATTGGAGATAAACTAAAGACAGGTTAATTTATTGAGAATTAATTACAAGAGTGAGCTGGTCTCATGAGAGACATTGAGAACAAGTTGCAAGAGTGTGTTGTCGGTCAAGTTCGATGTTTACTTATACACTCACTAAATACACTACATGATAAAAAATAAATAATTTAATTTTAATAGTCTCATTTCCAAGTTCCTATTTTGCAAAGGAATTAAATTCACGTACAAAATAAAATGTCTCATAAAGGATATTATAATAATATAATAATACATCATTCAGGTAAAGATGTATATACTACTGGTACCCTGTATACTATTGGTACTGCAGAGTGTGTATTACCGACACATGTGGAGAACGTGAACTTAATAGAAGACTATGTCATCCATACGATGTTGTGTTTGATTATTCTCTGTCTAACGGTCTTTACGAGTTTGAGCAACATTACTTGCAACGATTCCTTGGAGTATACACAAAGGTCCACCAAATTCCATGCTGCAGAGTTTTTGCTTAAAAATGTGTTCTGTGCTTAGAAATCGACTGGTTTATATATTTATATTATGTTTCAGGTATTCCCTATAAGATAAATGAAACTCGCGTTCAGTAGTTTCCTGAATATGGAAGGGTACAGATTTAAAGTAGTCGTAGTCGAGAGATTTAATAAACTCCAGTGTTTAAATGTGTCTGATACCAACGAGAATGTCCTATACTAAGCAATACGGAGGAACTTGTGTTTTTTTTTTATGTTTGGCAACTGCAATTCGTAATGAATTTTTAAGACACGATATCTTTAAAAATATGGCATTCGGATGTCCCATCACCATAACTAGACACCCGACTGCGTAAATTGCGATGCATTTTTGCCCATGGAATGCAGACAGGAAAAAGATATTCATCTGTTCATTTGTTTAATTGTCACACATTTGGCGACGAGCGTCGGCTAAAGATACGCGTGTGAACCTAGCATCTCAACTATTAGCATCTCACAAATAAACTTCATATTTACTTGCATCCATCATAGTTCCACAGTTCTTGATAAGTTTTAACAATAGTTCAATTGATTTACCCCTTCAAATCACGTTTTTAAGAAATGAGATGCTAACTTCTCGTACCGCTTGTCAGCATCTCATCGAATTTCACATATATGAGTATAGAGGAAGACAATCCTGCAGAGTTCTATCCCCTAGGAAAGTTATCTCAATAGTTTTAACGAATAAACCACGTGGTAAACAGTTTTATCATATTTATCAGCATCTCAGCTATACTACAGTGAGATCCTGACATTTAGGGGTGAGTTCTGTCCTCCCTAGTGGGTGAAATCCACAGTTCTGACTAGCCTCCATATCCTCGAAAAGAGTTCCGGCCTTTCATCATCTCTAAACCATTATTAAAAATTATTTATCAGCATCTCAGTCATAGTATTGTGAGATGCTGACATTTCGGGACCACCATTTTTGAAAAAATGTAATTGTTTTGAGAGTTCTAAATAGATTAACCATAGTTCTACAGTTCTCTGTACTTTTGATCAATAGTTCCGGTCATTATCCGCTTAAAAATAAAGTTTGAAAAAATGCGTCAGCCTACCATCTTTTATAAAATCATATTCTTTTCAGTGTTCTGAATAGTTCTCAAAGAGTTCTACAGTTCCCTATAGGTTTTGGGTACAATACATATCCAGATTTCGTCGAAAAATCATTTTGAAATGAGTATTTCAAAAAATCAATTAATCATACAAAATCCGATACTCCCGAAATACTGGATGGATTAATCAAGTCTAGGTATTTGTTTTGTAGAACTCTTTGAGAAATATCAGGAACTCCCATCAGAACTCCTGGAACTCTTCATTTTTTTTTTCGAATCTACCCTACTTGCTACGCAGAATCTTCGAAGTCCCGGAACTTTCAGTTTTAATTTTGCAGCTTTACACCATTAGAATTATCGATAGAACTTTTTGAGAACTATTTTTCGACCGGGAGGATTGTCAGATTTTGTACTCGCTCTCAGCGATACGCAGAACCAACGACGCAGACTTAATAAGATCTGGCTCCATCACTATAGTATAGCTGAGGTGCTGATAAATAATTTTTAATAATTGTTTAGAGATGATGAGAGGTTGGAACTCTTTTCGAGGATATGCAGTGCGTCTACAACTCTGGATTTCACCCACTAGGGAGGACAGAACTCACCCCTAAATGTCAGGATCTCACTGTAGTATAGCTGAGATGCTGATAAATATGATAAAACTGTTTACCACGTGGTTTATTCGTTAAAACTATTGAGATAACTTTCCTAGGGGATAGAACTCTGCAGGATTGTCTTCCTCTATACTCATATATGTGAAATTCGATGAGATGCTGACAAGCGGTACGAGAAGTTAGCATCTCATTTCTTAAAAACGTGATTTGAAGGGGTAAATCAATTGAACTATTGTTAAAACTTATCAAGAACTGTGGAACTATGATGGATGCAAGTAAATATGAAGTTTATTTGTGAGATGCTAATAGTTGAGATGCTAAGTTCACACATGTTCTTAATCTGCTCCGAGCAGAATTACTTTTTACCGTCCTTCTTTCCACATAAATTATTAAAACAATTTTTCCAAATACAGAAAAATAAATCGGTCAAATAAACATCGTCATTGATATTTTTTCCTTTTTTCCCTCAGAAACGTCTTTAGAAATTTCGTAATTCTTACTTCTTTGAATAATTCAACCTTTCAGGGTTTCGGAGCTATATGAACATTTTGGATACAGTCCACAGTTTCCAAATATATACGATTTTTTTCGAATTTGATCATCATGGCAGGAATAGTACGAAAAAAATACGTGGGGTTCGTTGAACCCCAGAGTACACTAAAAGTACCTTAAAAAGAAGTGTACAGTCGAAGGGTTAGAAATATTATAATCCTTAGTGATTGTTTAGAAAAGGCAATATTCAGTAAAGCCAGGCATCGGATTTGACACTTGATGGCCGTCTGTGAATTTGAAGACAAGGGTAGTGTAGGACATGTGGAAACAATTCAGCGACTCCGGCACGCACTATCATCACTTATACTATCACGTCTTAAGGAGAATACAAAACCCGATATTTTCTTCTATTGTTATAGCAACGTTTATGTTATGTTCTAAGTGTATATGTCGAGAGTTAGGGCGACTCGAGCTTATTTCAACTTCCATGGTATTCGATTTGGAGAAGCCGAAGCGGGCGGAGCACCTCCTCAGCAACTTTATATGATGTTCCACAATGAAGTGTTACTGTATTTTATAATGCAACATGAATAGCAAATTACTTGTGTACTTTTAACAGAGCACTTTCGGCCAAGAAAATTTTTTGCCGCAAACAATGATTTTCATGCGAAAGTTTACTAGAGTTACCTCTAATTATACTGTATAAGGAAAGTCATGTAATTTATTTGGTTAGATGCGTAGATATCTCTATCATAACGTGATTTGTGAACACTAGTTATCATCTGTAAGCACGATTAATTTACAAACTCATAAACAAGAAAATTTAAATAATTGAGGACAATAATTATGCTCGCATATCATCAAGTACGAGATAGCCAAGACACATTTACGTACAAGAGATTCATCCGAAGTAATATTAGTTGTGCAGTGTCTCAGAAGAGTCAAACATCTTTGTGATATAAAATTTAAAAGTTCAGCATTTAATAATTTACGGTAAAAAACTGACTCATGAATTTATTTAAAGAAGTTATATAAGCCATCATTTTAGAATTGCACATCTGAAATTTCATAATCATTGTGACGTGGTAGATTTTACCCCGTCAGGTCCTCGGCGGGAACTGTCGTGTTACGCGGGAAAACGCGGATTAGAGAAGAATCCAGGGAAGAAGCCACCACCTCAAGGGCTAACGAAGTTGCGAATTTGATGATTTCTGATTTCGTTGTTTTGATTTTTGCTATGTCCCATGCCGCGAATATTGTATTCGCGGTCTTACCGAATCTCAAGAAGAACCAGCGAGGGATCATCAGCGCGGGAGGAACGAGGACGAAAGGCTGAGTGACGTCAGAGCGCCGGCAGGGCCCGAGCTGCGCGCGCTGTAGCTCACCGCACCAATCACCTCGCGACTTGGATCAACTCCACGCACGCTATCACCCGAGCTACATGAACTGGTCTACGCGTACCGAGTAACTAGCAGGGAGCTATTACTCATTCCGCGTGACATATACCTACGAACGACGGAGCACCTGTAACGCACTACAATTCATGACGGAGGCCCACCGCTATCGACGAATGGAACGAAGACTCGCGAACTGGAATCCGGGGACGCCTGGTGAACCGTTGCGAAGTCCTAGGGGATGACGGAGCCCATCGCGGGACAGCCAGTAATCACTGTTCCCGAATCGTAGGAATTGTCGCGAAGACGTATTTTGAATTGTAGCGCGTGGTGTCATATTGGAGATTTCTGATTGGGGCCGTAGGACCAATCAGCGGTGGATGCGAATAAGGGAGAGGATAATACTCTCCGGTGCTACCGATTACGATCGAAAGGGAAGGCAACTTCCTTCTTCTTGCTTGGACCGTCGACGACGCGAGTCGTGTTTTTGGACCCGTTCGTTTTCCGGGGTAATTTTCCCGATCGAAGATACGTAGAGATTTCGGTAAGCGATTTGTTAATTCTTGTGAGCGACGGAATCTCGTAACACCCTGCGTTTTGTACGTTTGTCATTGGATTGTGCCTGTAGGCACGTGGGAGATATTCCCACTCGTAGAATCGCGTTCGTGTTTTAGTATGAGATTCCGCCGGCCGGCACGGGACTGTGTTCGCGTAAATATGCTGCCCATCGTGGACATATTTATCGCGCGTTGTTTAAATCGAAGTGCGTATGACTGTGAGCGAATGATTAGTTCTCTCGGCAATGTTGAGTCTTAGATCTTCGACTTTATTGTATCGCGTTCATGTTAGGGACGTGTTGCCGAGAGACACGGAATAGTCCTTGAGGTCGTCTTTTTGAAATGTCGCGATTACATCGCGTGATATTGTTGAATTGACTCAAATATTGAGATTGTATGTAATTGAAGCGTTAGCGAATTGTGTGAAAGTATTTATTGGATATTGAATTGTCGAAATGTCGAATTGGATCGAATCGTACGAAAGTATTTACTGAATGTCGAAAGTATCGAATTTTATCGAATTGTACGACTGTATTTTAGCGAACTGTAAGAGTTAGACTGCGCGGAATAGATCGCGAACTTTGTACGTAGAAATTCGAATTAGGACATAATTAAAAGTTATCTTGTCATTCGTTGTTGTTTTAGTCGCGATCTTATTAGGTCCATTATTTATTTCGCAGATTTCCTGATACAGGGTGGAGACATAATGCTTTCCAAGACTAGGAACTGCCGAGGATGAGTTCCCACAGTTTGCAGTACAATACTGTTCACTGGTTCGCTCTGGAACAGAGGATTGGTTTTCTCCTAGCTTTTTGATAATTTACACTTTCCAAATCTTTACTAGCTTCTTGTCGTCTTGTAATGTACAAGGGTCTTGTTAATTCGTCTAGATAGATACGAGAGGACCGACTGAATTCCTATCGAGGAAGCCGCTGCTTATATCCTCAATAGGCATACGTTAAAACTAGTGGGGATGACGATTTTTATCCACCCGAGGTGTTAACGTCGCTTTTTGGATTCAATATTTTGATTTATTATTTGATTTGATTGTTTGATTTGACTAATTGGATTAACGGTTTCTTCAAGTACCGGCTTACTGGTATTTCTATTGTCTTCGCCGCGTGCCAGCTTATAGTGTCTGGGCACTTGTTTGTTTTGATTTTAGGCTGTCGACTGTATTTCGGATTCTAGGAATGTTAAAGGTAATAATTTCCAATATTATATCCTCATGACTGTCACTGTGACTAGATTGAAGGGAATTATGCAATTTTAGAGAATTAAAGGTCCTATATTCTCTTTCCTTTATCGGCGTCGCTGTGAGAGGTCGATAGGATTCTTGAGGAATTCTAGGATTTGAGGAGTTCTCTCAGATACTGTTATGCACATCCACAGTGCGCTATGCACTCTTATGTGGGGCTCTTGACGTATCCATCATCGAGATGATGATTGGGAAGGAAAAAGGATAAAGGATAGGGGGGTATAAGGTCGGAACGTTACAATATGTATATGAGTCAACATGATGTCTCAGATAACTTGGGCCCAATTTCACCAACATAAAGTAAAATTTAACTGATTAATCACACGTCCACATCCAACACCTCAATTAAAGAATTGATCTTAATAAAATTGTTAGCTACCTGTATGATTAAGAATATCGGAAAATCTTATTCCATTAAACAACTACAGATTCCTTATTGTTACAGATTTTACAGACATGACAGTGAGCTAGGCAGATACGTTCCGAATTAATGACTGCATCTTACACAGTAGCTAAACCATGTAGAGGGACCTGTGTACGGGAAACGACCTAATTATAAATTTCATCTATAGCTCATCTATGGCTTATCTATAGACAGGGTGATGATAAAAATGATTATAGAAGTAATGACAACTTTTGGTCTAACTTGGTCCTCTTCATTCGGTATCTCAAGTGGAGCGATTCGTGTTTCAATTGGGTCTGCAAAAAATATCAAATATTGTGTTTAGTCATGAAAATCTTGAAATAAACAATGATTTAAAATGAAATGAAGTATAATAATTCAATGTAGCAGAACACTGGCATTAATCACCAGTCATTGTAACTACAAATTTGATAGACTGACTCTACTACCCGATCAGAAATTGCATCAATACAATTGCCTGATACATTATCAGATCCCTATGCGATATTAATAAGGTAATGCCTGATCAGAAAAGTCTGATATTGGCTTAATCTGTGTTTCATAATTTACGTATACGTTCAAAGTAGTCCGCCTCGATCCAGTGTCAGTCGTATGAGGGAGCTCTCACCGTTTCCCTAAATACCGATCTTTCACTCAAAATCAACATCAACTTTCAAAATAGAACATTCGGGTTTGCTTAAAAAGATAAATAGCGGCACAGACTCGCCAAGTAGTATTCTATAAGGAATCATTTAACGTTTTGTAAATTATTATATTTGGAATTTTATTATTATTGGAAATTCTATAAAACAATTATAATTGTGTGCTAGTTTTTTGTACTATGTACTAGGCGAGTTTTTTAATACGAAAGTGTTCTTGTAGGTAACAATTATTATTTACAAATGACATGTTACTTGAGACATTCCTACCACTTTAAATTGCCCACGGCATAAATTATTATGTTTCCTCGGTTATTCTTTTTAATTATATAACAATCTTTTTTATTTTTATATTTTTTTTATTCCCATTTACTTTCTATCTTCGATCGTGTAAAAGTATTTTATTGCTGATTGAAATTGTGTTATGGCCAATAAAAAAAATATTATGCGCTGTGTAATTTTATCCATGCCGGCAAATAAAATTTACTACGTTAATTTATTGCAGTCGTTACACAGTCATGCGTGGCAATAACTGACGGCAGCATTTGTTAAAATTATTTGTTGAATTTATGCTGTTATCATACTATTTTATGTCATAGTCTGCAATTCTATTCTGTTTTAAAAATTACTACATGATTCTTTTAAATGTAATACAATGCAAGTATATTTCAGCTGTATTACAGAACAGCAATCTTTATTGCAATTGTTTAATAACAAACATATAATAAATCTTTGTTCGCGCCAAATAAAGATGCAGATGGCCTGTCACTTATGTATAGAAATAAAAAGATTTGAGTCGTTTTCCAGGCAGATTACGAAACGACAATGTCAATATGCATTGTCGAGAGCTTTAAAGTGATGTTTACTATTTTTTTCAACCTCTTTCCACAGCTTCCCTTTTTCTACATCTCCCCATGAATCCTTTTACATTAAATCCTTTTCTAAATTTATAAGAAAACCAAAGAGAAATGAGGATTTATATAGGAAAGCTTTTAGCTTACATTTTCTCGTAGTTGATGGCAAGAGTTAAGATGCTTCAATGCATTAACGCTGCAAATATTTATCCTTACATTTATACTTTTTTTTTTGGTTTTTATCATTTTCTATTTATATTATGAACTGATGTTAATTACTTGTTTATTAGACGCAGGCTCCTGAACGAATTCAAGACTCAAGTTGAGATTATGGACACAGCTTGGACTCTACAAAAAATGAAATTGTCCAGCGTCTTTGAAATGTGAACTATTAGCACCTCGTACACGAAGAAAACATAATGTAAATATTCCAGCAATACGAGTGATTTATATCGTTTCTAATGGTAATTATATGACGTGACGTTATCCCGAGATTCGGAATCTCATAGCTACGCGTAGCGATACAGCTGATTCTGCCACAAATATGACCGGTATGATACTAATCCATCTGAAATATAATTCAGAATTCTACGAACACGCGGAAGCTTATGGGAGTCAGATACATCGTTGTTTTACGGGAATATACGTTAAGATAAGAAAGGCGATCCGGCTAAAAGGAGATCCGAAAATATAGACAAGATATAATTAGGAAAGAAAGTAAAATAATATATTATGAATATCCCGACTAGAAATCTGGTGGGGCAGTCCTACCGTCACATATGGACCAGATTCAGCATAAGTAAGGTAGACCTGATAAGGCGTACTCTATCAGATCCAGATCTGGGAACACTTAGGTTACTCCCACGTGAAAATAAGTGAAGTTCAATCCGGCAATCTTGATCTGGCAAGTATCAGGACTGTAGAAGGTTGGCCAGCTATATAAAAGTAAATATATTTATTCTCTTATGTCTGGCGATACTGTATGGCTCTGATATGTTTCTGATCAGAATTTCTGGATTGAATTTCATGTACAAAATATCTAAGTTAGATATGGTGTGCCTGATGAAATAATTATCAAGACCATTTATAAAATACCGGACATAGAAAACCTTAAAGTATAATCAGGTGTACCGGATCCGGTGAGTCTCGGGACCGTACATCGACTGCCGAATGTATTTTTAATATTCATTTTGTTTTGAAGCTCTGGGTTGAAAAATGAAATTCTTGTACCATATGTCTAATTGTGTAATTAACCCTCTCTTCATTTCATTTATATATATTTTTTCAATAAAAACTTAATATTAATTACAATGTAAATTAGAACAATGTCAAGATCGTTTAGAAAGTGCCTGATGTAAAATCTAATTTTCTTTTCTGTGGACCTAACTAGAAGACATTATTTACGTGTCGCCAGAATTACACGAATTTGATATTTCTTGTAATTATAAAGGCTTATGTCAAAGAATATTGTCCTTTTTATTTTCAAAAAAAATTCTTCGAAATAAAGTGAATTCCTATTTAAACAGCCCGCGCATTAGTGCTTCGTAATTTCAGCTAATAGGAGTCTCTACAGCGTTCGCTTAAGTACTCTCTCATCTTTAGCGTAGTAGCGTAGCATCTCAAGTAGATTTTCATATCGTAGTCATAGATATAAATGTTTCAATATGTTCTAAGTTCTAGAAAGTTAGCTTTACTAGTTTCTTTTATTATAGGTAAACTCTATTTAATAGTTTTATGTAGTTTCAAACGAAGATTTTCATGATACTCGAGTTGTGTCTAAGAATAATAGATCTGGTAAACTTTATGTGGTCCTGATGTACCACCGTATAACACCCCTTAGCAGTGCCGTATAAGGTTGCTAAACAGGGGCCCTAAATTCAGAATCCCTCTACTATGTCCGAGCCCGATGTTCCCCCAGCCAAATTTCTAGTCAGGACTCTGACACATTAATACGCGACACATAAAACGCGAGACTTGAAGCTAGTTAATACAACATACAAAAACAGTCGAGAAATAATATATTCAGGCCTTAAGGCACGGATTCTTTTCCTTCTGGCGGTACACGAACGCTCCCTAGGCCGAAACCGGTAGGAAAGAAATAAGAGAGGTCTGACGTAAACGATACAAAATTTCGAGACAATACGATAAGCTAACGTTGAACTGCGTGCATTCGGCCTAGACGGCAAAAAACCATAGAATGAATTTCATGCGGGAGGGTGGAGGGGGGTCTCCTCCTACAAATCGTTCATCGCGCTGCTTGTCGCCCAAATTGCTCCCTCTTAGGTCAATTGTTATCGAAGAAGTATTCGCTAATTTTTGAAGCATGCAACTGGACTCTAAGTTTAATTACAATTCGATATTGAAACCTTAAATTACTACAACCCTCACGAGAAGAACGCCAAATGATAATCATATAACCGAAGCCTTCCTGTGATCAGTAACATTCGATATTGGGAAGGGAGGTCTAGATAAATTAGTTCTCTCCACGGACTACGCGAGAAGTCGTGGCGCATATCGCCCTCTTGCGAGAATCGGGACTTCGAAAAGCCTGTAACACCTCGCTGCCGTAGCTTAGCGTGATCAGCTGTATTCTGGTAGTGATCTTCGTCTGGACCGTGTGGGAACGAATAGTTGATGAAAGTTAGGCTAACTTTGCCAGAGCTCCTTTCCTCTTTGATGCGTCAATGTGCCTTTCATGAGACATCGATATACTTAGAAGAAAACACGATGTAATCATTACGAAATACCACAGTTGAAATTTTATAGTTGTGAGAACCATAATTATAGTAAACGCAATAATATTATATTTGTCTTTACCATACGGGTGTAGCTACTGATACCTATACATGACACGACTATACTTATAGTATACTTCTCAATATTTGTTTCTATGATTGTAAATCTATACGCAAATATCTATATTAACTGTAAATTACAATGATGCTTAATCCATATCGCTTGAATACGCTAACATAATATTGACTACCGATTTCTATATAGTTCTAAAGACTTTATTTTCCTTAAGGTACAAATATGACGGTTTTAATGAGTCAAATACCTGCAAATATTATTATAATTAGTAAAAATGCCTTATAAAATTATAACTAAGTATGGTAAGCGAAACGCGAAACTGCTTGCGCAAAGTTATACCTATTATATCAAGGTTGTAACTATTAAAATTATAATAATTTTTTATATTTATGGTCATAATATAGTAACACTTATAATAATGTAAATTAGAATGGTACAATAATTATATCTGTAGTAACTAGCAAGGTATGAATAGTACAAAATATACATCTGCATAATATTAATATTTCAATCCAACATGACTAGATGACCAATTTTGCAACTTACTCGCAAGCGGTTGAGGAAGAGCTTGATTATTATATGTATAAGAGAATGTAGGCTCAGTATGGCTAAAGTCCGTTATTTTCTTCTGTAAGTAAGTGTTGTATGTGTTTAATATATGTGTATAATAATATATAAAATATATGTAAAATATTTCTTCTTTTTTTAGTAATATACATATATGCAATGTGTATTTAACCGATTTCTCAGTCTCCCTCGGTAAGGAAAAATCTTTCCACCAAATCAATTGAAGGTCCCAAAAAATATCAATATGCAGAAACATTCATATACCCGAAGGTTCAAGTGAACCATAAACATTGCATACGTGTTTAGTAAAATAAATGTTTAACGTTTCGTTTTTATAATGTTACAATTACATGTTTTAAATGCTGTTAATCATTACGATACAAGTGCGCAAAGTAGGTGATTCCCGCAAGAGTCGGGTTTGTCCCTCTCGCCTTCGGCTCGTGCCGTTGTGTTACTCGTGTGCGGCTGATGCGACCAACTTTACCGCCTGCCTATAAAGTTTGCTTTCTCGCACTTGTATCGCAAAGTACTATTTTATTATAGTTAGATAATAATAGAAATGAATACAACTAATTTTTTTTTCAAAATAATAAATATGTATAAGATGCAAATGTGGTTCATGCGTTGGGTCTCAGGTTTAATTATTATGAAGACGATTCCAAAGTTTTCATAACAATTTTCAGTCAAAAAATAAACATTAAGAAAAAAAGATCGAGGTTATCTTTAAGATAGCAGGCACTTGTGATCAGTAATTAAAATTATCTGTAAAATTAATATTCAGATAAAATTGTTTCAAATCTGAGTTGAGATTTTTGCTTATAAAACGTTACGATAGTTTTGAATTTTTTGGGTTATCCATCACCCTCCCGCCAAGAAACGTATATTGCTTTGAATAAGTATAAACGTAATAGTAGAAAATGGAAATGGATTATGACGGAAGTGAAGGAGAAAATAAAATCCAGAGAAGACGATGGCTCACAAGAGTTTGCAAAATCTCTATTTCAGGTCTGAGAAACTCCAGGAAAGATGAGATTTCTACAACGCTATGCCAAGGGGTAGTAAGCTAATCGCTGCAGAGTATCAGAATGGTTTTACAGGCTGTTCGCGATGGAGAGAGCAGAGAAAGCACCGCGCCAGAGAAAGTCCTAGACTAAGAGCAAAGCACCCACAATTTAAAATGGCGCCCCTGGAAATAACGTCTACTTCAAGGAATGAGCATAGATAACGCTAGTGATAGGGATAGTAAAGCAAGGAAAGAAGATGAAGCAGACGGGGGAATTAAAGAAAATGAGAAAAATAAAGAATAATCGGAGGAAGGAAGTATAGATAGCAGCAAAACGGGTAATGTAAACGTAGCCAGAGAGGAAGATAAAGCTTGATACTGACTTTTCTAGTCTGAAATCGTTAACCACAGTCTCCGGATACTTGTATCTGGGAGTTACGTAAATTACGTGCGAGTTTTCACTGCAATAAGTAAAGTATCTACGAGAACAAGGATTCTCGAGTACATCCCTAGCAAACGAAGAGTTTTATACATTTTATTTTCTCCTTTTTTTTAACGAATTTTTATATTCTCGATGCCTGTAATATAATCAACGATTCTTGCAGATACTTTATTCTTTGTCTTATGCAATTGCACAGTAATATGTATTATAGTCCAAGATTCTGAGTGAACAAAATTCTTAGTGAACTGCTTAACCGCATGGGTTGAAGTTTACAGAAAGTATCATCAATTCAAACAGTCGTGCTTCCCGGAAAACGTGTTTGACCTGATATTTATGGTTTCTCGTTACGATGCTGCACCAATTCACGGGTAGATATTTTACTGCGGTAGACTGATTGCACAAAATATCAGATGAACTGCGGTGGATTTTTGTCCTGTGACTATTCCCTCAGAAGGGTGATTTAACGAAGCTGTTAATCCCTAGGGCGTCCTAGTACGAAGTGCAATCCCGATAACATTGTCTCACAATCAAGACCCTAAGGGAGGCAGTAGCTTCGCTCATAAATAAGCCGATATAAGTTTCGAGGTTTATGGCTGAGTAGCCGGTATCTACAATGGCAAGTTACCCTGCCAAAGTCCCAATGAGACGATATATCGGCCCACGACGTCACGATCAAGATAACTAACGGAAATCCATACAAAGTTATTCTTCTCTCCGGTCTCATGCCTTATCATTTTCTCCCTTCACCTCTTTGCTGCTCATTCACTCAATCCCCACCTTATATTCGCATAGTTCGAGATTCCCGAGGGAACGTGCATCTTTTGCACACTTTGCAAAAAAACGACTTGCTCTATCGCCGATTGGCTATGGGCCATGCTTATCCCTTATCGCAAAAATATGAAGCATTTGCAAAATTCTATCAGCATGAAAAATTTATGGGCGTTGAAAAGTTTGCGCTACCTTTTGATAGCCTTTGGGGATCAATGTATTGACTTTAAGAAAATTTATTTGCTTATTTGCGTTACCAAAAAGAGCTGTGTATCAATAAATTTGAGTAGTAAGAAATGTCCAGAGGAGACAAGGACGCACAAATATCCTCGATATTTAACGGTAAAGGAGAATTTTATCGTGGTTTAACTTCATGTCAATATATTTATTTATTTTTTAAGTTTTTATCGTTGTTTGGACGACAAGTTTTGTAAGAGGTGTGGATTTCTTCGTGTACAATAAAATAATTTTGCAATAGCATGACTTTTTTTGATAAAGAATTATTTTCATTATATTGATATTCGTATATATCTATTATCATTATTAAATTATTCTATTATTATGAGATTCTAACAAATAATGAAGTTTACTATACACAGATTGTATACTACTCATACATATGAAGAATATCCATTTCCAGGTATTTTCTGCATTAATATGCACACGTTCATTGAAGTTCATTAAAAGTTATACAATGTAAATAAATTTATATTTTCATAGTTTGCATTGTATTGTTTTCACCTGTTGTCATTTTTAATTAGTATATTACGCAATTTTTTTATATACATTTTATATTTCATCTTTAGCAAAAGGGAATAACGTGATACTTGCTTGCTATGCAGAATGATGGAGTTATTGTAATAATTTAATGGATCCCGATAGTGTTTAGCGAAGCGGCTATGGAATGCAATATTGCAAGTAAAGAAGTGTATGTGTATGCTGTTGATGGCGATTTGAATAGGTAATGGAAGGTTAGAAAGAAGCGCCTTTCAAACAAAAACAACAATTAATGTGAAGCAGGAAGACTCTTTGCGTGTTAAATGGAACTTGTCAGATGCGATTGTACTACTGATTATTCGAAGAAATAGAAGGTGAATTATTATCGGAGTTTCTCATTTCACTGTCTGCAGCTTGTTATTTTCGATATTACGGCCCTTTTTTCAACTCCTTAAAGAAAAGTCACGCTAAACAGTTCCGCCTGGAGAAGTAACGAGACACTTTGGCAATGTGTTAAGGGGCAAAGTTTTAATTTCCTTCAGCTTCACTTTCTTATGCGAATATATAGCCATTATGAATCCCCTATGAGGTAACTTTTTGTGCTTGCGGCTGTTTATAAGCAGTCTGTATAATGACGTTGACGATAAGAACTTTTTTTCTTTATTAAGATATTTATCATTATATCTTCTGCGTACGTTTTATTCGGTTAACAGTACGATTATGTTTGTTCGTAAGGATTTTTATAACCTAATACTTTTGTAAATTATATAATCGAGAATCAAAGATATGCTGGTACAATTATCGTATTTTTTTCTAAGATTCTTATACGATAGTGTCTTTTCCTGCAGAACCAACTGTTTAATTATTTCTTATAAGATATGTAAAATATAACTAAATCTTGGAAATGATAGCCTACGGATCTGTCATGGAGACCCGACAAAACCTTTACCGTTCCCTATCCAAATTTGTCGCACTGTTGCATAGAAGTGCAATGTAATTTTTTCGTGAGCAACTAGCCCGTGTCACAGTATTGGGTATATGTCATCTCTTTTTTGAGATAAGAAACTCAAGATGGTCGTCAAACCTTTCCAATCTCCTTTAGTGGTTTCCAGTGTAGCCACTATTTTATCAATTACAAAATATATGTTAAAACTATAATGCTGATTTCATATTCGTTTACTTAATTGTATTACATAATGAAAAAACAGATTTACATTCATCCAATATTAAATAAATGATTTAGTTTACTTCACTAGTTGGCCAAAATAAAGCAATTATTTCAGCAATGATTCATTTAACTCTAAAACCTTCTATGAAGTTTGCGTCAAGCCTGAGCATATGGACTGCATCCTATAATTCTCAAAAATGAGAAAACTCTATTAGCATTATTATGAAGTAAAATAATCGAACTAATTATTTATAGCATTTCCTTGTGTCCGTGCATGCAGGTCGAAATCTCATCTATTGCTACATCATATATATTTGCAATTATCATATATAATGCAATGCTTAGTAAATCACACATGGCTCTTCATAAAATCACGGAAACATATGCTAAAATAGAAAAATAAAATCTATTTTAGTGTAAAACCATTAATGCGCATGCTTCCTTACCAAAATTGTATGCAGAGCCACGTGCGAGTGGCTAAATATTGCATTGTTTGCCAACTGTTAAAAGAACGCATTAAAGACATAGAAGGACTATGCTTCCACGAAGATTAATAATTTTGGAAAGTAGCGTGTGTGCTTGTCAACTTATGTGAATCTTATGTGAAAACGAACAGATGCTTAGCTAGTGATGCTTATAGATGCTAAGCTAGATCAAAACGGCTAAGGAGTAATTTGATTCGCAAAACAATTGACTGGCATGGCACTGTTGTCTCAAGACTCGAGGAGGGGAACTGTTTGCAGGAAGGTTAATCAGTAGGTGACTTGGATTGATGATTATCTCATCGATGGGTACTCGTATCGAGAGAATATAAATGCTTAACTAGGTGTTTCGTACTCTCGAGCTTAGTATAATTATGAAATATTTAGTACATTGTACTGATGATGCAATCGGTGCCTTGATTAATAGTTTTTAATTGGGCAGATTTGTGCCTAGGCCGGTGCAGTGCTCGGGTTTATCTGGTTAGGTTAGGTTAGGTTAGGTTAGTTAAAGGGGACGAAGAAATGCAGTTGTTAGGGAATCTTGGAGCGCGATTTCCATATGCAACAGTGGAATGCCCTCGGTCGAAGTCATTTCTGGGCTTTCCGCTCAGCGTTATTTCTCTTCCTCCCCCCCTCTCTCACTCACTCTCTCTCTTTCTCTAGGAAAGTACTATTGTGTAGATGTGGTTCCTGGACGTTGGAAAGAGTCTGGAAGTAACGCACGTTACCATTGTGACCTTTGGCCGTTTCCTAGCTGGGCGATGGCGGGGTGTTAATACGCGAGAAGGTGAAGGGAGTGACGTTGCATTGGATTTAATGATTTATTTTCTGTAATTGTGATAAAATTTGAAAAGAAAATGTTGTATAATATTGATGTACGAGGTTGCCAGGTCGCATCTACCCGGTTATATTTTCTACCTGGTGCATTTTGTGGTAGAAGATGGGTTAAAAGATCCATTTGATGCATTTGAAGTCACTTATTATCCGTTCTGATCAGAAGAGCTGTCGTATACAAGGATGGCACCGGGTTAGCGAATGAAGAAAGTATAAACATAAAAATTAGTAGAAGGGCAACACGGTCGGTCAAAATGATCAACATTTGGAAATATATACATATATATAATCGCGCATAAAAATAAAAAGTTTTTCACATAAATTCATGTAAATTTTTGAACACTTAGTATTTTACCATTACATATTCCCACGCTCTTATATCTATTCTCTATAATTTTGTATGATTTCTTAATGTATTTTGTCTCGACTCAGAAAATCAGCTGAGCATGCACTGTACTAAACGCAGTACATAATGTATTTCTTTGTATTTCTATGGCACAAGACGACAGCGCACTTTTCCCAAAAGCTGCCAACACAACAAACGATTAAGGGAGGGCATCGTTCGTCAGCCACGATGCTTTATGATGGTGGCTTTATGGCCGCGCGAAGGAACGTTGAATTTAATCCTGTGCAACATACCGAACAAGATCCGTTTTCCACGAACTGCCTTACTTTGACAGCTTTCTCCTATCATCTCTTGCTCGCCAATTATTTTCTGCCCCTTGAAGAGTACACCGAACTCATAAGCACGAGAAGTCCTCTTCCGGCGGGATTAAAGTCTTCCTCGCTTAGAAGCAACTGTAGCGGCTTGACTGCAGCTAACGGGAATCTTACTGTCCCCTAATGCTTCTTGTTTCATATTCTTTTAATGAACCTGCTTCGTGGAATTGTAACGTTTAATACAAAAAAATGTATATCATTTTTATTTCTATAGTCAACCCATGAATTCGATGTGTCTTTTTTGACAGATAGAAGAATATGAAATCTCTAGCAAGATACACATATGGCTGTATCGAATATTTGTTGCAAAGTATACCATAGATATAGTTTGGCATTAAATATATTTAATTTATCATATATTTACGTTATCCTATAGAAATCCGTTCGTGCTTTGCGAAGGATTGCATTGCTTGCGAAATATAAAAAAAAAATTACTTTGAACTCATAGACCGACTATACGTCTGAAAAGTAATTTTCATGATGGCGCCACGCAAAGACCGTCAGCGGCGATTAGAATTACGAAATCCAAGTGTATAACGAAGTTTATTATTCTCTATCCTTTGTATAGGGACACTTTTTATACACTTCCAATTAGAAGTGTGTTGTTACTCCCTCGTATTCCAACGTAAAAACAATACACTTGTGTGTAAAATGTGATTACCGTAGAAAGGATAGGGAATAACAAGCTTTACTAGACACTTGAATCCGTAGTGTGATAAGCTTGATTTTATATATTTCATTGCGTCGTGAACACCATATGCTTTTGTGCCATCCACGCAAATAGCTGACACAAATAGCGAACCGCTTACTGCATTAGCAGTTGACAAAAGATCTGAGTTCCTCCGATGAATATCGATACGGTTTTTTAAAGTAAACAATATACTAACTACAATTTTTATTTATTCTTCAAATATGACGCAATCGATACAGTATTTTTGGTCGTTCTCCAAATTTATGCTAAACATCCATAAAATTCATACACATTCATATATGTATTGTGACGAAAGAAAAAGGTAAGAGATAATAATAAAGATAGAAAGATATTCTAAGGCGTAGCACGATCTTTCGCTTACAATTGACTCGATACTCTTTCCGAATTTCCTGGGACTACGCTATACGAAACAAACTAGATTTAGTGAAATACCGGATGGGCGTCAAACGCATCGTTGCGTCACGAGACCTAAAGGAACTCCCCGGAAAAAATGAAAAAAGGTCCGACTAGCAGGAACGGAATGAAAAGGTATGGTAGAAGGGCTGGGTCGACGCTGATGTTAAATAAGGGAGAGATAGAGAAAAAGATAGTGAAAAGAAATCAGATTGAGAACCCATGAAATTCAGTAACATAAAACATAACACATTGGCCCCTTTATTCTGGGATTTCAAATAAAATAAAATTAACAATAATTTTACAATTTCAAAAAACCAAATACATATCACGCGAGACAAGGTCCTCTTCGGGACACGTGCAACAAAGTAAACGCAAAATATAAAGTCACGCGATACTAGGTCCTCTACGGGACACGTTAACAATATTCGCGACAGAAAAGATAATTAATACAAAAGTTACACGAGATTCGAGAGAACGCGAAAACAGAAAATATATAAGTTAAATTAACGAAAGGACAATACGTGAATTCACGAGACGCGTGGAACACGAATTCGTTCAACAGTTCTCCAGGGTCAACAAGGCATTAGTCTAAACTCAATAATACATTTCAAACATACAGAAATTAATAACGAAAGGCACGGAATGTTTTCCTGTCTGGCGAAACGCGAACATCTCCTAGGCTGAAACCGGGAAGAATGAAACGAAATGGAAACAGACATGCCAATGCACGGGAGCCAAGATGGAAAGGATTTCACCCTTTGGACAAAAGTGCTTACCTAAGCGTTACATTTCGATACGAGATGCGAAGCAACTACTTTAGCGAGACCGGCCCAAACGGCTAATGAAGAACGAATGGCGACACGCTAGCGAGATCTCTACCGGCACGGTCATAGATTATAAAGTAGTGCCCTTTTCGGCCAATCATCGTCGCGGAATAATGACTCACTAGTATTGCTACGCGTAAATATAGAAGTATGCCACTGGACTCAAAATATAAACTTTAGGAAATTAATGTCAACGCGATATATCACCAATAACCATTCACGAGTAGGACGCGATAAACTCGATACTTAATTGCCGGAGTCTATTAGTGATCGCTGATATGAGATACACCGGAGGTCGGTCAAAACTTGAATAAGCAAATCCCGTTCGCAGTCTAAACCGGCGGTATGACGTCACGTCGAAACGGTTGACCCGGGATCTTCAAAACTGTCACTAGCTCGCTGCCGTAGCTTCAGGAAGTCCAGGTTGCTTTGGTGGTGATCTTCGTTCAGACCAGGTCAGGATGGCTAGAAGACGGAGTTCACGAAATCTGACGCCGGAGTAGCTCCTGCTCCCCATCCTCTTCGGTACTGTTGATGCCCCCTTTTTGGGACATCGGTACTGGCCGTAACGAGAAGAACGAAACGGTCCATGGCGATACCTTCCTCGATGACGATCCCCTACTCAATTCGGGCGTCGTCGGTGGCGGGGTGAAGGCGTCTATTGATTTTGGATCGTCCTCCACTATCCCAGCTGTAGCCTCGTGGTGATTCTTCGCCAGCGACGTGAAGATGATGGATGTTGTGGCCGAATTCGTAACGCATGAAATAGCTTCACAAAAGAAATTAAACTAACGTTCGATATTTACAATAATTATGACCCTGGAGTTATTGGCCGGTGATTTACGTAACGCGATCTTAAGGGACGGTATTACGTCCCGCATGATAAACACGACAGTCAATTTATTCCAGACTCGTGACGTGGAATAACGTCACAGTATATATGTATAAATTGTATATAGATTTTTTCGTAAAGGTTTCTTATTTGCGAGTCGAACGTTTCCAGGAACATATCCTGGCTCCCGGAATACTCTTTCGGTAAATATTGACTCGAATCATTAACCAGAGAGACTTAAATAGGCAAAATTCATTTTAAGAGGAACTGCAATATGTAGTAACAGCCTTTGGATATTAAACCTATTTCAGGACAACCCATTTTATTTTTTAACCTATTATAAATTTTATTATGTTCGCGAACAATTTTTCGTTGAAAAACCGCATTCGCCATAAAATTTTATTCGCCTTCTGTTTTGTTCCACTTCCATGAGAGAATGCGATGAAATTCTCGTCAGTTTACGTGCCTATTGAGATACTTGACCATTCATATTTGACCATTATGAACGCATGGATGTACTTCGTGTTGTATATTTTTCATGAATTAAAAATTTCATGGAGTTTCAATGGAAGGGAGATGAGGTCAATGTTAAAAAATTGTTATAAAAAATTATCGGCTGTGTATTAATTAATATTCTGTTTTCCGGTGGTCCTCAGATTTAACAAAATTCGCAAAGGAGTTTAAACGGCGTATCTCAAAATCAAGGTAGAATTCCATTCTTCTCAGTATAAAACTAAATTCTACAGTGCTTCATAAATTAATGTATGATATTGACGTCTAAAAAATAAAATGACTCAAGGAACATATAAAAAGCATTGATGCTTTTTATGAAAGACATTTGTTGCCTATAACCAGTATCAATTCCACTTCATAGAGTTCATTTATTTTTTTACGTCTCCTGGGAAAAGCATGAGCATGAAAAAGAAAATGGTCGTAAGCATCATAACGAGTTCGTTTACTCGCCATCTCTTTGCGATTAATTATGGAAGACTGCTTAATTACTCTTGGAATATATAGAAATGGTCGTTTTGGCGACTGTTAGAGCTTATAGCGGTGATTTAGTAAACCGTAACGCTCCTAATTGTAACGTCGTAACATAATAGCAATAAGCAGAAAAGCGAAAAGTCGTGATTATACTTTGATTTGGCACTAACTTTTATGACTACTGAGAGATTTTATTACGCGGGGAACCGTACGAATTACAAATGCCACAAGATCTTCCTTTGAGTACAGCAATAATTTCCACTTACGCTTTTTACGACTACATGCATATATAGTTTTGTAAAAACGTAATTCACCAGAGACAAACCTTTTAACATATAAAGCTCTACACAAAGAACAAGTAGTTACTCATTCAATTGCATAGATTTATTTTTATCAGAATTGCAGTCCATATACAATAAATCTATGTATGAGCTATTAACAGTTATAATCAGTACCGCTTAGGCAATGATGATATCATCTCTACTTAATTTCACTCATGCATATTAGTACTAATAAGAGTTGTATTGATTTTCCATCTACAATTTTCCAATGCAAATCGCACTCAGCCAATCATCAGTCCTTTTACGTTTCATTAATCAATCAATTAAATTACATCTAGAGTTCACGAAGTCTAACGAAGTCAAAGAAAACTAATTAATTAATTTTTCCATTGTAATTAATGAAGCGAGAATAAACTTGTTAATGAGAAGAGTGCTTAAAAAATGGGTGTGGGCTTCTACAAAGTATCATCAAACACCGATCAAGGGGAAGGAGGGGGAGAGAGATTTAACCCTCCAGGCTAAAGATAATTTTCTTTAAACTGCAGAACAAGATCATTACGGCATAAATGTAGTATGTAAACAGCATGTAGTATGTACATAGCAAGTGGTATGTGCAGTAGCTTTAAACAAAGGAAATTAGCAACGCGAAAAGCAGGTTGAACCAACCTCACAGTTCTCCTGTTAAAACCCTCTGCTTATACTGACAAACAGACAGGCCGAATCTTTACATAGCTAAGTGCCAAAAGCGACGGAGGGGATCTTCTAGAACGAAAAAAGATAAGATTTTCTTTTGTTCTCATTTCATTGGTTTATATGCTCCTCCGCCGTTTCTTCATCTCGAACTCATCCTCATTCTAGGGGTTTCCCATCATATCGAACAAAGGCTACCAATAATCCAGTAGAATTATCAAGGAGAAGAGGAGCAGTGTTGATTCTAGGAAGGCGGAAAGCATTACAGTACAAGGTGTACATTACCGGAATGGAGGTCGGGAGTCAGCTTGGAAAAGCAGAAGCAACGTTTCCTCCGGAAGAAGCCGAGCAATTTGTAGTTGGCGGCAACGTTACCAAGCACAAGGCGGACGCTCTCTTAATACCAAGAATGGCGAACGTTCCGACGTTTCTATCGCTTTAATGAAAACCGTTACGACGAATTCCACGATGCTCCTCTACGTTGCACGTCGGATCGCCAAAGAAAGGGATGTTCAGGGCATCTTTAGGATACTGCTATCTAGGCAAATGGTCACTGGACTATCCGTTTACTTCTTTAGGATACTTCCTTTTCTTGGATAAGACTAAACATATACATGCACCAAGAATTATTGGAAAAATGTTATCGCCATTTTATACTCATACTATGACGTTTATCATCATTGAATAATTATATTAGAAATACGTAAAAGTATTTCACATAATCTAAGCAGGAAATCGTCCATGAAAAACCGTGTACTAGACTTTTTAAAATATTCTATTGTCTAGCCCTATAGCCATTGAAAACCTAGCTTAATCTATACAGGCCTAGTTTGAGACTAGACAGACCACGTATTTATGAAAGAGAATTTCTACCAGGCTACATAGCCTTTTTAGGTAAAATAGGAAAGGAGCCTTCGAAAAAGTCGCAGTGAAGCGTATGGAGCATTAAAGCCGTGCTTCCATCATGAAACAAAGGCTCGTATATAGCATGTACGTTGGTCATGGAGGCATAAAGCTTGAGTAATGCGAATCCTAAACTGTCGTGGAACAAGCCGTCTGTGCCTAAAGGCACCCGGCAGCAGTAGAAGCTGCAAAAGGAGTGGAAGCAGTAGAAGCAGCAGCAAAGCAGGGAGAACGGAGAGCTCTGCCTGAGACAGTAAAGAGCAGAAACATACACGTATGCTCTATGTCGTGAGCTTTCCTGGGGTTTGTACCAACCAGTGTCTACGTGGATCCGATGGGGAAAACGTCCGGCTATAGGATCTAAGACATTGCCCGAAGGAAACTTGAGGATGAAATGGTCCTGCACCCATGAGTAAAAAGTTGAAAGGCTCTTTTTGAATAAAGCAGTTTTCTGCTTTTCAATTTCTTCAATAATGCATGTGAAAAAAATAAACTCATTGCACTGTATTACTTCGTACACGTCGAGGGAAGAACTGAGCTTTGGGATTAAACGAAAGTCTCGTTCCAGAACATCAGAACAAATCGAAAACAGGCTAACTCACGTAAGAAATATATAGCTAAAATTAGAAATGGCAAAAGCGAATTTATTCTATCCTGTAAACACATTGCTTGCGATGCAGATTTAATATCGGGATGGTATATAAACAAAGTTAAAAAACTACGTCAAAGTTGTAGAAATCAACAATGGGATCGATAGATATAAACAATAAAAGTATCGCAGTAATGCGAGAAATTAGAATGTAGTCACGTTTTTGATGATACAAATTCTTAAGAAAAAGTTTGAAAGAACGTCCCAGGAAAGTAGACCCAGGTGTCAGATTGAAGTGGTTCTACCGAAATTCAAATAACATTTAAGGGAAATTCCATCGTGTTGAATATGTCAAATCCCGGATGATATTCAGTGAAAAGTGGACAGGATATTTTATTAGGACGTAAAGGAGACGAAGGGGACGGTTGCTTTTCAAAAATGAATTTCTTTCCACAAGGACAAGCTGCGTCCTGTTGCGGGACATCCATATACATATATACATACACTACATGAGCAATCATACATAGATACCCACATTTGAAATCCATCCTTTCCTATTTTTATACCTTGTTCGCTCACCCTCTCAATCACCGCGACAACGTTTCCAACGTGCAGTCAGGTTTGTTCGGCCTTTTTTTCGCTGTGAAATACAGTTTTCGTATTGCGACTACGGAAAAGAGATTTTCGAGGTGCACCGTACCGTGAAGTAATCCCTGAGCTCGGCTTGTCAATTCACTGATATGGTGACAGTATTTTTCAATCGATTCGCAGTTGAACGTCCCAGCACGCAACTCTTAATATCCCTAGGTGAAAAAAAGATATATTGTAACTATACAGTTCATGCACGATTTTATCCACACGTGTACCGCATATGAATCGTATATAAAATATAAATTAAATAAGGATCCTCTGGATCAAGACCAGCCATCTTGAATTATAACGTCACAAGCGAGAAAACGTAATTTTCACATCAACTTTCGGAAACTTTGAACAACTTTATTTTCTTATGCACGTCATCTGTGATCTATACTCTGTTTAAACAATTCAAACAATACAATTTTTAGCAAATCGCACATAGTTCAACATCAAATATTTCTTGCAAAATAAAGAAGTGCATTGTATTACACTGAAATAAAGTCTGTCCACAAGTTCAATATTTGTTGACAGATCGCAAACAATGCAATCCTGAACAAATCATACGTGGGTCTCTATAAAATTCTGGAAATATGTGCTGAAATGAAAAATAAACTATTATAATTCATTGCAAAACCATGCACGTGCATACTTTGTATGAAAATTCTATGGAAAGCCACGTGTCGATTGCTTAGAGACTTTATTCTTTTCGAACTGTTAAAAAACTATATTAAACTGGTGGAGCGACTACACGCATTATTTTTCTCCTTTAGCATATATTCCCGGCATTTTATTGAAAGTTACGTGTGATGTGCTAAGGATTGCATGTTTCCAAAATGTCAGGAAAATACATTAAACTAGTGGACCAGCTGTACATACATCCTCGGAGGGATAAAAAATCACTCGACCTACGTAATATAACTATATACTTTTTCTATATCTATAGGTCTTTATCCCCTCAATAAACATTTAGTTAGTAAATCATTTCCAAAAGTTTTCTTGCTAGCGCTTTTGGCTCTCTGATTTTAAGCTTCCACCTTCTGTAAAAATCTCGCTTCCTGATACTGTTTCTATACGTTTTATAAGGGATTAGAATTCTATATTTTAATGCCAACAGGGAATTGCAGAATATTTTATATTTACAGTATGTAATGGAGTAGATGCAACATTCAAAGTTTTTCGTTGACGTTTATTACTATTTTGTTTTGTCTTGTTATTTTGTCTGAGAAGAATATGAGTTGACGAAATCCTAAAAAATAACGCCAAGAAAAGTATTTGATACTAAATGTAATTTCGATACCGGTACATCCAAATCATTTTAACATTGCAATTTTCAAATGGTCGTTAGTCTTGACAGAGGGTTCATATATTTTAATAATGACGTGATTCAAGCATATCGTGTAGGGATAGATGTTTTCGATCATTTTGAATCGAATCACACAAAAATGAAGAAAATCGGTTCATGTCATAATTAGTGTCCCCAAGCCTCCGGAAACACTAATAAATATTTCATTGTCATCTTCAGGGGCGTATCAATAAGTATGTAAGTAAGTAGCAGCTTTACTATTATAAATTATTACTGTAATCCAATAAATATTTAACCCTTTCGTGTCTGGTGGGCCATATACATATGCAATATGTGCCAGTAAATTCGAAAATCCATAATCCTACTTCTAATGAGAAGATTCATGGAGAGACTCTTGATTAAAGTATAAAATCTGCAATATGGATATCATATTTTAATTCATACGTTAAAGAGAAGATTTGAAATTTGCCAGTCAGATCGACCCAAAAATTTAATGGACGTCTCTTATTAAAAGCTTTTTCCATATATTCAAAAATCCGTGGCATAACTGGACAAATGTGGATTATTTCAATTTAGCGATATTCTATATCTCCAGCATTGAAGTTTTATCATAGAAAGCTTTGTGAAAAATGTTGTACAGTGTAAATTATTGTTTAAAATTCAACAATATTATACTGCCGCAAACAAGAAAACTTAATGTAAACTAGATAAGCGTTAGGTTAGGTTATTCCTTAGTCCTTATTGAAGTTAAACACAAACTATATCAATCGACTGCTTGAGGTTAGGTTGTCGGTGCCCGTGCTTATAGGATCAAAATTTGCGGTTAGGCTTCCGCAAATTTTGTCATGTACGGAAGAAATAACCGCAAAGAAAAATGACCCTAATACCTATTTATCTAAATAATCTCTTCCTTTCAATGTGAGGTCAAAAATTAAAACATCTAAACAAAAGGGTATTTTGACGCTATTTTGTACTTAACCCTCAACCTCTACTTAGGATAGTGAGATGCCCCAGGAGTTGATTTTTCAGGTGAGTACTGAAATATGGATAAGATTAAAGGGTTAAGGGTGTAAATCCATTTCCAGCTATTTCTGCAACGGCATCCTATGGTTTCGTAATTTGTTTTCTTGATTCTAGAATTAAGTTAAATATCTCAGTTGTATACCATAAGAACTATAACTATATTTAACACTATAATAGTTAAAAATAAGACAAATGGTTTTTTCTTTACAAATATACTTATATCTTTAGTATTTTATATAATAGTTTTTTAATCGTATCGGTATATGAAGTGTTGACGATATTCTCCTAATAGAGAACTTATGTTTAGTGTTTATCTTCGAGTTTTCATGTATCTAAATATAAATCTATAAATATTTTCCGAAGTCTGTCATTTTGTTTTAGTGATTTCCAACTAGTGAATTTTACGAAAAGTTGCTCGTCTGCATTTTTCTACAATTTTCGAAATACTGGTCACTGACTAGGTATTCCTATTTCAATCCTTAGTTTGTTATGTTGTCTCTCAACGGACAAGTTTACTTACCGATAGAGTTGGTCGTGGCATAATATACCTTATGGAGTATTGCGAATTGAACAGCGAAACTGCCATTGGAGACCTGCAGTGACACTGTTATAGAATACGTAAACATTCGGAACTACAATGCCAAACACTTGGGTCGAGAACCATGTTGAGGAAATTGAAACACAGTGAATTATGTGTTAAACATGAGACTGACGTGTTACAATAATAATGTTCAAATATTCCTCATCTTACCCTTCGATTCAAAACTACTCCATGATTTAAGAAATAAAACTTACTTCAATCGGCAAAAGTCCTACATGCAAATTATAAATTAAACAAGTAGAGATAATCAAAATTTAATGTAATTGAATTGCGATTGTGTCGTAATCTTTTCGGAGTATACACACGCATGTGTTATTTTGGATTTACATTCATGACTACGCATGAGATAGGGTTCTCGAATATTACATTAAAAGCTTAGATAGGAATATGCATACTTTACGCGTTTATAGCTCTTGAAAAAATAAGTGGTCGAAGTGACCATAAAAATTATAAAGCATGCTAGACTAATTTCAAGTGTTCCATAGCTCGATGAAAGTTTGTCCGAGGATAGATAATAAGAATGAGTTTGTGCTGTTTATATACACAAGAAGAATTGGGACGATGAACCTCGTAAAATGTTGAAATGTTACTCATGTCTCCTTCCTACCCCTTTATGTTCGACGCTCAAATAACATCCACGCCCTGTCTAGTACGACGACCCTCATAAAGGCGAATAATAATTTGCTCGTCGAAGTTTTCATCACAGTTTTCATCGAGCCCCCAATTTTCGTCCCTTAGCCATAGCGACGAAAAATGGGAATTTTTGGTAGAAAACTGACGACGGTGTCCAGAAGGATTTTCTTTAGCGTTATCGCAACTAAATGTTATTCACGTGTAGGATTTCATATACTATATACATTAATTAGGAATAACTGAAAATAAAAAGAGTGGTGTTGAAAATAGATAATCTCGATATTATTTATCGTTACCCCTAATAATAGGCAAATATAAAGGCGGAGAACAAAATTCACAAATTCTTCTACTATACAATTGTTTTGGCTACGAAAACCTCGGTGGATATCTCACTTCGTTATATTTTTTTTGACTATTTATTGAATAATCATTTCTCTGCTCAAGTGTGCTATAATTTTGTTACTTTGACCTACCCCGTGCTCCACCGATTGTCGCCTACACCATTTCTGATCATTTTAACTACGAACTAATAATACTATGTATGTATCTTTAGTAACTTTTTATGTAGAACCGAATAGCATGGACTATTTCTTTTTTAAATAAAACTTTGCTTCTTATTTGAGCCCCCCACTCCTTTTCCGTAAAAAAACGTTCGTATCGTATTTTATCATATTTTAACAAAAAGTCCGCAATCCCCAGAAATATTCAGGTTACTCCTTTTTGCTTGGATGTTAATGGGTGAAATGGCCAAAGCCTTATGTATGCAACTGTGTAATATTATTTTTCTTAATAAAAATCAGATAGCGATATATTATAATATTTATCAAGAGACAATTCATTCCAGAAATACCAGAGTCAATCCATGAAGTGGACTAAAACTCCATCATAGCATGCTCAAAAATGCACCCTTAATTCTGAATTTTAAATCAGGTGCGTGACAAAATTAGCAGTCCAAATACGCCTCTGCGATACGTTCTACCACTGCGTATACTATGCCCTATACTCTGCATAATGTATACACGACATCCCTTAATTTATTCCATATCGTGTTAATTCCCAGTAGCCATCTCATGCCGTAGGAAAGAGCAACACGCGCCCCTGAAATTACTCCCATGAAAGTAGGCCAGTGAATTCTAACCCTTAGTTACTTACGAGCAAGTCTCTTGAATGTCTTCACAAATTCCAGTCAGCTCATCGTAGGGATAGTATATCTACAAAAGGTCCCATTTTCAAAATTTATTCTGATGCTTAAATTATCTTACGGGCATAAAAGCAATAAATAAATATTCGTTCGAGGAAGAGGAGTTTTCTACACTAAAATCCTAAAAAAATAGATAGGTCTTACAGTTAATATTATATTATAACATTTTTATAAATAAATTAAGATGAACAGAGTTACGAGAAAGTCTCACTCGTCACGCATGAGATACATATATAAAATGTAATTTTACGTTGATTTTGCCCCCATCCAAAAATTCTTAACGGAAACGTTAAAGAAATCACACCACAAACGAATTTCCACGTTCCAATCATCGTATATACACTGCCATCAGAAAGTTTCTGGACAAGGGTATAAGGTGGCAAACATTGAAGTAAAATGCATAAACGTTTCAGATATGCTTTGGGTTGTACATTGTGCAGAGAGGTAGGGTATATGTTTTTCTACAGACAAATCTTAAATACAATTTAGTTGAATGCTGCCGGAGAAAAATGGACGCAAAAGGGTTTGAGCGTAGTTATAGGCCTTGTCCGGACACTTTCGGACGGCAGTGCATATTTTTTGTAGACATGTTCATTTACGTGTGCAGTAATCCTATTTAATAAAAGATGAACATATTTCGGCGAAATTTTTTAGTATTAGATACTCTTGTTTTTCAATAATATAATGATAGTCTCACTCGTAAACTTCTTAAAGCTAGTAACATTGTATAACTTGTTTATGGAATAAGTATTATCAGGGACACAAAATTGCGTACACCCTGGGTGCTAATTCGATGTTTTATAATAGTCAACTACGTTCCCCTTAAAAAATACTTTTAGCCGGACGATCTTATTCGTTGCTATACTTCTTCTAAGTTCTTCCGGCTGGCAGCTCAAGCAACTAATAATTATCACAATTTCCTACTATCGAATATTACGTTTATTATATCTGCATTTATGTTAGGTAAGAGATCAATTGATAATTCTAAACATCTTATTACTAAGAAAACGACCAAAAATTGAATTGTTAATCTTTTATCTATTTTATCGTTTCTACTTTGCTGTGCTTGTAAATCGAGTTCTCTGCTATTTACTCACATTCTGGGAATTCTGGGAAATAATAGTTTCTGCTCGTATTATTTTAATATTTCGTCAAATTGCGCAATTGTTGTTTATTATTATTATTATTTTGTTGACTTTTGAGTTCGTACAAAAATTCCAAAGTAATTAAATTATTTGTCACATATTTGGTATATCAGTAATAATAATCATTAATGTCTCATATAAATTTGTGATGTTTATATCTGTAGTAGGACTTGCAAAACTCGTAAGTCTATTCCTGTCGACATTAATTATCACTTGCGTTTGCACTAGAACTGTGACCTTTCCAAAAAGTGAAGTCTACTGCTTGCTTTCCGCAGAATGAGCTGGGTTTTCCACATTCTGGTTGAATCCAGCATTCTGCGTCTATTACTACATGTTTCAGAGATCTTGGTTCGTGAGTAAAATCTGAACTGGACTTGCGATAATTTCCTTGCGTTTTTCCACTGCTGTAAACACTGTGGTTTGCTGCTTTGATCTCAACTTGTGATTTGCTTTTCTAGAAGAGTCTCGTTTCGCGTCGAGTTGCGCCAACGCCATGGACCTCACTGAGAACTGTATCCTTTTCACCTTCATTTACATTAAAAAAACTGTTAAACTTGATGAAATTTAAAGTAAAAATCAAGTTTTAAGTAAAATAAGATTGAAAAGTTTTGTCACGTGAATTACCCTTGTTTTCTAATGTGGAGCACTGATCACGACCGTGAATGTTTATCGGTAACTATTGGGTTGGCATGAAAGTAATGAGACACTCTAGAAAACTCTAAACCATGTCCTTTTTTAATTAATTCTTTTCGACCATATTCTATTTTATATATACCCACAGAGCGGAAGTATCTAAAATGTTCTATAATATATTAGAATATGGTCAAAAACAATTAATTTAAAAAAGGACATGTGTCGAGTTTTCTAGAATGTCTCATTACTTTCATGCCAACCCAATAATTTAAAATCAATTGCAAAAGTGATTAAAAGCGTATTATAACGTTTCTGTAAACCAATTAATTGTTTTCTATTATAGAAGTTACGGTTGTGCTTACCATATGAAGAATAACTTATTATCGGCATTAAGATCCTTACACTTAAAAAAGGTCGTAATGTATATAGCCCTATACAAGCCCGTGTAAAGAGTCTAACAAAAAATTCAATATTTCGCCGAGCGTGGCGCCACTTGGTTTGCTACACATACCAAATACCTTCCACATGTAACAGAATTCAAATAGCAATGTTTTCCTAACTTACGCCTTCGAGCTATTGATACTTTCATACGTTTTATGCATGGAAAAATTATATTGGATTTCTTGTTTTTATTTCTCTAATATCCTATATGTAGAATTACGCAATATCATAACATTCCAGAGTTCGAATTTCTTACTAGAAAAGAGTCAACATACAATAAATAAAAAAATATTTGTACTGCTTTTACGATAACACAGTATTACATGATAACCGAAACAATTTTAATTTCGGTTGGTCAACAAAAATTGATGTAACGCCTGAACGGCCAACTATGTCACGCACGAATATATAACGTCCCATATGAGGGACAGCCTATGTTGAGGCAGACTAGTATATAGGAGTGTCTTCCAAGCCACGATGAAGGAAGCTGCAATGTTTGTGAACCGTCAGAAAGTTGAAGTTTTCAGACACAACTCTAACTCGGCAAGCCAGTTGAATCCATATGAACAATAGCCGCGAAAGTCTCATAACTAAAAACAATTAAGTTTATTAAATGAGTATTAAAGGATACAAGAAAATGTCTTATTCTATATCTAATGTAGAAAAGGAATGTCTGTATAGTGAGTATGCTCGTTTAATTCTTGCGAATTCTTAACTGATTAGCTTGATTTGGAATTGCTTATAATTATAATGTGCTAGATATACTATTGAGATATGATACTCCCTGAGGAAGAGCTTCCTCTCCAATTATATTTGTTAGGATCACAAATCCCGCAGCCAGCGGATTCACGAGTTCAGTTAGTATCACCAAAGTAGGAATAAGTCATGGGAAGTTTAGTTGTCGCGACCTAAAATGACTGCGGGCCCGCTGTTGAAGGATACGCTGCACGCCTTGGGATTTGTATTGTAAGACTTACGTTCATTGGATTGTAATAAATGAGACGGTACACTAAATAATGTGTAATTATTTTGCGAGTCCATATTCAACGACAATGGAACTCTTTCTCCTCACCCCCACGTTCCTCTCTACCATTTTTAGCTAGCTGACGCTTAGCAGGCAGGAGATTTTGAAAATCGGCCGTGGTAAAGTACGGTGATGTGGGAAAGTCGCATCTGATGCCCGACACTAGGTTTTTCAGATTTCAGCACGTTGGAAGAGACCAAGATATTTGTTGACTGCGCCGGGAAGCGTACACACAGTATGTAGCTGTTTTTCTTAGTTCCTTTTAATTCTTTTTTACAGATTATTACCACGTCATAGCTTAAACACGTATTCTCTGATGAAAGTATATGCTTCGGTGTACAGCATTTAACCATCCGAATTCGCATGGGAGCCTTTCATTGTTCGCGCCACCACGGTAATAATTTTTTTTAAGTATTATTTATTTATTAATCGGCAATGAATTTCAGCGGTAATACTAATTACTTCTTCTAGCGAGATATATAAATAATAATATGTCTCCATGCAGAGTATTATTTTTCCATTGGTCATTAATATATTGTATTCACAAATTGAGGTCTATACTATTCCCATGTGGGTAATAGTTTTACAAAAGCTGATGCAACTGCTGAAAAGTTAATCATACCAATTGCAGATAAGTGTAAAATCAAAATTTATTGATAACTCATACTCGTCATGAAAAGCCGGTACGATGATTGTTCGAGTTTAACTGAAGAGCCATCGATAAATCAGTGAGTTTAGTGGCAGAGTGTACAGAGCAGGGGGAAAAGATTATGAGTGATAGGGGTAGGAAAAGTGTAAAAAGGAAGAAAATGGAACGGTAGAAAAATATGGATAAAGAGTGTATGAGGGAAGCAGGACGGGGAACGGTAGAAATGTATAGAAGTCGGAAAAATGAAAACTGCACGAGTGGCGGCTCGTAAAGGTGAATTACACACTCAATATTATCAGCTTCATTGCATTCTGGCAGGCTGCCTTCCATATTCCCGTATAAATAAGAATATTGAATTTCTCACACATTCCCCATTTACTTCCTAGTAGCCTATATACAGAAAAGGGTTTTGTTTTCCAATACTCATATAAGAATTTCAATAAGGAGCAGGCCATATTTACTTGGACCAAAAAGTAGCAGGAACAGTTCAATTTGTTCAAAGAGTACTTGCAAATTTATTGCGCATAAAACTTATACACTCCGATAAGACATAAATAATTTTAATGCTAAAGTCGAGATAAAATTTTTTCTCGTTAAACATTTCTCTGTAGGTTCTCTAGAATTCCGTTTGCGGAATAGCTCTAGATTTTTTTTCATCTTTTGGGTAGACGTTGGAAGTCAGAGTATTTCTGGAGAATCTGAAATTACGTGGCGTCCAATCCTATGGATACGACATTGGCCTCCGTCGTCTCTACGGGCCGTACACCCTAACCGGGGAAAGCAAGCGAGCAATGGAGCGCAATCAAGCGACCGCCGTCAGACATGAGCAATAAAACAAAAAAGAACTCCAAGCTACCCCTGGTCGGCATGGACCGACATCACTCCGACTTCAGTGTGATCTCGTGTGACGTTACACACGAGACCGCATGTAGGACAAAGCAGAATCGCCACTCACATCTACAGTCCAATTCGCTTGCAGCGATCGTTTACTGGGAAGAAATGTTTTGAATTAGAGGACATTAAAAATATATAATAATGTTACACCGATCAAGAATATAGACATTATCGCTTGAGAAATGATCAAGTGTAATTAAGAACGAAAATTACCAGTGCAGGTTTGAGAAAAGTAATTAAGCGAGAAAGGTTTTAATGTCGTTAAATGACATCTTCGGTACTAATAACTGTTTACATTGTGTTAATATTTTTTTTCGCAAATTAGGAAGAAAATGATAATTTGTTATTCTCAAATTAAGACAAAACGAGTGCGCAGAACTAACTTGCTTATTTAAACAAAAATCTATATGAAATTATTACGCATTGTTAATGCATCGTTTGTTCACGATATTCTGCAGAACCATCTAAGAGTAAGAAAAATTTGTATGTTTTGGTTGTTTCACTCACTGACTGAGGAGTAAAAGCAGGAGAGGATAAAGTGACACAAAAAAAATGTTGAAACGTTTTTAAAACGTCTAAGGACATCAACAGTATCACAAAGTGTAATGAAACTTGGTCGTATTTTTATAACGTGCAAACAAAGTTACAGAGCAAGGTTTAGCCTTTTGAAGAAGATACTCCACTACAGATCCAAAAACCTCGAACCGTTCGGAAGAGTGATTGTTGTCCTCTTCGGAAAACGTGGTATTATAGAAAGGGTTGTATTAAAACATCAACATAGAGTAGAAAATGAATTTCAATTATATAAATAATAAAGAAATTCCTATGTTTAATATACCGATGCTTACATGTGTGTTACAATTATTTTGTAATGTTTCAAACATTTTATTATTATTTAATTTAAATCTCTATCCGTACTGGTATATTGACATTGTAAACTTTTTTAAACTTAAATGAGGGACGCCTCAGCTACTTCCTCTAAAAGTTGGCGAATAAATGATCACTAGAACGATCTGCTTCTCTAAATGGGTAACAGCAGAGGTATCCACAATCAAAAAATGAATCGATTTCAAAAAGAAAGCTGTAAAATCTAAAATCGAATTAGTGAGTAATCTGCGTTTTTATCCGACGCTTTCCGTTTTAATCCTTTTCTATAATTTTGACAGTAACATAGCAGTGACCTCCTTTTCAGTGAAGAAATCAACAAAGTCTAAAACTAATGGACTTAAAAGGATTCTTAAATTGAGATGGTGCAGAGGGTAGGATTTCTCAATCGACGAACATTTGCAACAAATTCTCTAAACCTACCCTATCTACGTGAAATACTATGAATTTCTTTAAAAATCTATACATAGAGGTTTATGGGAGAAAAATGTCAACATGTAATATTTACAATCAAGCTTGTTGATTTGTTAAACATTTTCGAAAAGAGTCAAATTCAATAGATATAAATTGTTGTGGCTGAAATTGCTAAAATTCATAAAGCCGTAATTTCGTGCTAATCGCCCGAAATCTTTCTTGGTGCTAATGAAAATGTCACTCTGAAAAGTGATAACTCTTATTTTCATGTGAGACAACAATAGTTAATAACTACGAGTTCAAAAAATATCTCCATACGAAACCTTATGGGAACGTGAACGTGAATCAATCTACCACTGCGATCTAAAGAGATATTTGATTGTTGCTGTAGACACGTGTTAGTCCTATATACTATTCCGCCATTTGCAGTAAAAAACTATAGTTAAATCTCTATAGTTGTAGTCCGAATAACTGCAGACAAACTCGGATCAACGCAGGACGTCCATGAATGATTGAAAAACAATCACCGTCTGCTGTTGTTTGTTCAGCAATCGAGACTTGCAGGAAATAGGATTTGAACAGATCTGTTTGTATGTATGAATAAACGATCTGAGAAGAATCAAAGTAGGCACCAATGATCATCTGAGTCGTGAACTAATCTCGACCCGAGTAAAAAAAATAGTCCTATTTCGATTCTGTTTCGGCAGTACGAGAAAAGGATTATTATTTCTGCTTCAGTCCGGAATACGCAACAAATAGGCCTAGATACTGACCAAAAGAATGCAATCTGACTCATCAGGACTTATTTATCAAATTACCAGACTCAGATCAGTGTGAGGAGAATTTAATCAAACCCATGAGGACTGAAGCATTACTTATTTTTAACGTTGGGCGTATTCTATAGGTAAACTTAGTTTTATATTTTAAACGCTACTATTTCTATTGAATGATAATAAAGTGATTTTGCAAATTAATATCTCCTTAATTTTTTTTTAATGATGAAAAACAAAATAAAAATATTTTCCTCAATTTCACCCTGTCAAGATTTCATATGGAATAATTATTTAACTGTTCCTGCTAAATTATTTTTAGTCATAATAGATAAATAAGCATAATAACTTGTACATTGTGAGCGGTAGAATTACCATAGTTATTGCCCATAATTTGTGGTACAATCAGTGTATTGTAAGAGTGAGTTTGATAGGGGTTGGAAAATATATCGTAGAGAACCTGCTACACATTGGGCAGTATAATATGGCATTTGAGAATTTAGGCTTTCGCGGCCAATATTGTCATTAGTAATCATGTTTTCCGGATGGAAGCCGCGTCTGTGTTCAACTTCGTGCCGACGTTTCGTAAACGTTTCAGTCTGCATCTTCAGGGCTAGGAGGCTCCGATACTGAAGCTCCCTGTTGTCAGGAAGCCTTAATATACCTATGGTTGCTCATGCGGATCAGTGCTTTAGCCAATCATAGTTTGTTTTTAGTTGATCAACTGATCAATTAAAAAACCGGGAGGACGGTGTGCCAAATGGGGTTTACTTGATATCCTCGATCCCTATTTAGGTTATCTGGGTGTGTTAATATCTCTAAACCTTCGCGATATTTTCGGGCGAAGTAACCTGTAGAACTAGCTAGCATTTCTGTCTTTTCATAATCCACTGAAGGTCCAGTGTCCATCCAATGTTCTGCCAAGACAGATTGAGAAAAATTACCGTATTTGGTACACCGTTGGTGTTCTTTGACCCGTGTACTGATCTTCCTCCCGGTTTCGCCTATGTACACTTTTCCACAGGAGCAAGGGATTTTGTATACTCCTGGGGCACTCAAAGGTGGTCTACGGTCTTTCATACTGGGAATTATTTGTCCAATCTTCTTCGGGGGTTTAAAGATTGT
>NW_014333516.1:70468-111154 GCF_000341935.2 Cephus cinctus
ACGTTTTAGTCCATCGAAATGAAGATGGAAGCCTAGGCCATCAGGTGTACCGCAAACCTACCCATACTGATAGATACCTCCATGCCTCCTCACATCACCACCCTTCTCAGAAAAACTCTGTCATCACCTGCCTTATGTACCGAGCTCTAACCATTTCTCAACCACAACACTTGGATACAGAAATCAAACATCTTAACGAAGCCCTTGGCAGGAATGGATACCACAGCCAACAAATTAACCATGTATTACGTAAGCTACAAAATAAAAATCCATCCCCATCTTCTAATGAACCAACCGAGCGACAGGAAATCGTAGCTCTACCGTATCTCCAAGGTACAACAGACCGGATCAGCAGGGTGCTACGGAAACATAACATCCGCACAATCTTTAAACCCCCGAAGAAGATTGGACAAATAATTCCCAGTATGAAAGACCGTAGACCACCTGTGAGTGCCCCAGGAGTATACAAAATCCCTTGCTCCTGTGGAAAAGTGTACATAGGCGAAACCGGGAGGAAGATCAGTACACGGGTCAAAGAACATCAACGGTGTACCAAATACGGTAATTTTTCTCAATCTGCCTTGGCAGAACATTGGATGGACACTGGACATTCAGTGGATTATGAAAAGACAGAAATGCTAGCTAGTTCTACAGGTTACTTCGCCCGAAAATATCGCGAAGGTTTAGAGATATTAACACACCCAGATAACCTAAATAGGGATCAAGGATATCAAGTAAACCCCATTTGGCACAGCGTCCTGCCGGTTTTTTAATTTATCAGCTGATCAACTAAAAACAAACTATGATTGGTTAAAGCACTGATCCGCATGAGCAACTATAGGTATATTAAGGCTTCCTGACAACAGGGAGCTTCAGTATCGGAGCCTCCTAGCCCTGAAGATGCAGACTGAAACGTTTGCGAAACGTCGGCACGAAGCTGAACACAGACGCGGCTTCCATCCGGAAACCATGAGTACTAATATGGCATTTGTTTTGTCCTACGTGTCGCCGGTTTTGTCTCGTAGGATGGAAGTTCTGTGTGCTGCATTGGGTAGTTTTTCGTATTTTCCGCAGTGTCCTGGCGCTGTAGTTCGATTCCACAATAGTAAATTTTGCCCCCTCTGATATATTATTGATAGATATTTCGGAAGCAATACGCTCAGCCATTATTCTCACGGCTATTACAATCTACAACCTGTTATTACAATCTGCTACAGTAAATGAACTTTTATAGTTTATCGAGAATTAATCTTAGAATTGCACACTGGTGTGAATATATTAGGTCTGATCAAAGTATTATACTTGCTGTCCCGCTAATATTAAAATTTTGGGTCTCCGCAGTGTGTAATAATTTATTTTAAAAGAGCTTTAATGATCACTTTATATTTCGCGCCGAATGTAAAGCCTAGTTAAGAGCGCTATAGTCGCTATACTGCCACCGCTGACCTAATGCCATGACTTGTCCACTAAGCGGCAAATATTGGTCCCTTTTGCCAATTGTCGCTTGGCTAAGTAATACCGAATGGACAGGAGCACTACGGTTAAACTGCCGAAAATCAGTGCAACTCGATAAAGGCAAAAAGGGCCATTTTATCAATTATTGCTGTTTGACCTACTCCATAGAGTGGAAATATTGAACACGTGGAAACTTAGTTGAACAATAAAACTTGATAAACCGACCAAGGATTTCTGCACATATCCTGGTAAATCGACACGTGAGAGAAGAGTACATGATAATTAACGACGATTATTCTCAGAGACAATAATGTAATTCAATAATAGAAGGTACCGTGAATTTTGTATGCTATGGATGGATGATTGTAATTGTAGGTATGCGAGTGGATAATTTTTGTTTATATTTTATAAATACGTTACTTTAAGAGAAGAATGTTGATATTTTTTGATATTTGATATTTTTGATATTTTTGATATTTGATATTTTTGTTTTTTCTTGTGTGTAAATATATGTATATTATATAGATATTTCAATTGTTAAAATCATTAAATTGTTGTAGAGGTTTTACAGTTTTGTCAAACTAATCACGTGTTAGTCTGATAACTCAAAAAAACTAAACTCTTCGTTGCTAAAATCCATTCTCGTAAAAGATTTGGCCAATGAGAAAATCGATATTCCAGTCGTACAACTCATTCGATAAAAATGTGAAGGAACCTTAAATCGCCACCAAGAAGACAATATATCTAATTGTCATCGGTTGATTACTTCAAGTACATAACTCCCGTAAGTGCGAAAAAGTGGAAAGAAGTGGATAACGCCATTACGGAGCAGGGCTGACGTGTCACCACACAGGCAAACAAACTCTATGACGAACCAGTAAAAGACTAATTAGCGGTAACTGCAATCTCTTGATACGAGTTTGACAAATTCCAATCAAACTGTCCTATACCATAAATAAAAGTCTAGAGAGGACGTGACTTGCCTGTCACCTGCACGTGAGTAGTCTGTACGGTACATAACGTGGAGGTTCCTAAGGAACCGAATTTCTCACTGGTGAGTGCAACTTGTATGTTTGGATGTCCGCTTATATGTATGTCATATGTCGAGGCCATGTATAGGACTCTGCTCGCCTAGGTCAAAAGAATAAGTACTGCTTCGGTCCTCCTGGGTCAGATTTCGTTCTTCTCCTACTGATCTAGGTCTGGTGGTTCGATAAATGAGTCGTGATGAGTATGACCTCGCTCGTTTGGTCTGGATCTAGGCCTATTTGTTGTGTATTTCGGACTGAAATAGAACTTATAAAATTCTGTTCTCGTACTGCCGAGGAGAAAAAAGAGAATCGAAGCAGAACTTATTTGTGGACTCGGGACTGCTTAGTCGTCTTCGATAAATTTCAGGAATTCCACCGAAAACATTTCGTGTAATTCTTCTATTCCAGTTTGCATGAAATGTAAAGTAGAATGGAAGTCCAGGGATATGGAGAATGAAACGCAAATGGAAGGGTTGTGGAAGGTTAAAGTTGTCGCGGAACTCATCTTTACTCGAACCATACAGATCCTCGTAGCGGTACGAGTTTCGAACAAGTTTCTCCCGTCACGCCGTCGCCCTCTCCAGACCGACAGGGTTGTCACTCAAAACTTTTCGAAATCTGGCTGTCTCAATTATCGGTGAAGTTTCTCAGTACCCACTTCCATTCTGTGGCCATTGTGTCTATATCTCGTACTTTTAATCTGAATCTTTCCTTCGCTACGACTCTCTATCGGTAACCGATTTAGACCAGTAGAGATACCATAATGACGCCATTAGTACCACCAACATTTCTCCTATATTATATCTATTGAATTTAATCGAATTTCTTTTTCAATTAGAAATTTAGTACTTTATTTCAGAGATATAAATTTTCCTTCACGTAAGATATGTAGTAGGTGGAAGAAAATATGAAGAAGTTATGGGTGTCAAATTTTAATTCTAAATATTATATAACAAATTATTAGACAATTATTATGAAAATGCGAAATTATTCCAATAGTCTGTATATCTTCCCAAGGTAATTTTTAATATTTATCATACAATTTTTAATATCATTTGACCTGTCGGTTTGAATCACTTTCATGTGATTTTGTAATTTTATATAATTAAAATTTGAAAATTGAAGTTTAATGGGCGATTCCAGACAAGATCACAATTGATGGGGAAACTAGGTTAAGGTTAAGCGTATCCATGACCATGTCGTAGTGCCGTTACGAAAGAGGGAAGATTGGACCAGGCCAGATACTGTTGTTATACCCAAATTGCAGCTTATCTCGGCTCCGTGGCCAATTACCTTTTTGCTGAGGATCCAAGATTACTTCGTTGTACAAAAATCTCTTTCAACCAATTAGACCCATACCGACACAAAAGCGCGATGCATCGTTTGTTAACTCATATTAATTTTGAATTCTGATTTTCAAATCTTGTATAATATATTGTATCTTATCACTCGTTCTTTAAAATTCGCGATCTGATGCTAGTATATGGTTAAATTAGGTTAACCACACGGTATAATTATACCATCCCAAACATATTTTTATTGAAACAAATAATTCATATATCAATTATGAATAATTTCTTTCATTTTTATATGAATTATAATATCATCAACAATTGTTCTCATATTTCTCATAATCTCTCATGATTCATACACAATCAGAATACAATTAATACAATATATGTAAGTATAACCAAAATCTTACACTGATTGTATATGATTTGTATACTCTTTTACTTAGAAGAGGTAATCATAATATAATTTTGTAATTGCTCCGGCGGTATTATTTTCTCAAGGACCGTGGCTCACCAATCTTCTCTTAATAACCGAGATTCAAATATTACAATACAATTATAAACTCCTCAACTGCTATCCACGCTCGTCGCTACAATACTCTCTTTAATTAATATTAGTCGTTACATTATATGACATTTCTTTCTATTCCCCCCTTTTCCTCAACACAGCAGCACAGATTTGAATCCGCTTGATCTACATATCACCACATGTTTCGACATACTGATTCTTCCTTCCTCATTTACTCATTTCAAATATTTTATTTCCTCATTCTAATTCACTCATCTGATACACGCCTGGTAATACGTATAATTGGCAAACGACTGAATATCACTTCGCATAATTTTCAATCTTATGCGTTCATGGAATCCATCATAATGAATTACTCCCTGATCTCTCTTAAAAGCTTCTACGATTTTACGAGGAGTACGTTCCATCACACACGATACTAACGGTCCCATCGAAACTCCTATCCAACCCCTTTCCTATACGTATATCCATAGACAAAAGTTGTTCCGTACGGTAATAATCTCTGAAAGAGGCTGCTATGCGCATTTGCAGTGGGCTCTCGTGAAACGAAGGTGGTAAATCCGCGCAAAGCTGCGATCCTCCCCAGTTACAACCAGAGTGTTTCACAGCAGCGAACGGTAAGAGAAAGGTTTTATACGCGGATGAAGCCCAGTTGATCGTACCAGGGATGAGAAGTAATAGGATGGACGATACCCAGCGGAAATGGGGTTAAGAGAAATCGAAAGAAAGGACTGTTTTATTGAGCAACGTTTTGTTCAAATATGTTGTTATTGAGCTACGTATCCGGTGCCGTAAGGCTACCGTAAAATTCAACGTTAAATCTCGTCCTACGTTTGTTTTTCATTTAGAAACTTGTACGCAATAAAATACATCATAACTCAGAATATCTCGCAAGAGTGTAATGGCCGTATAGAATGTATCAAAACGGTCGGAGAGCCGTATATGAGGTTCAGTAAAGAGGGTGGAGAGTTTGAGAGTGTTAGGCAGCCTGTGACCATTGCTGAGCATTATAAAGTAGCGTGAAAACGATTGCGCTTTAAAAAGAAACGATTTTCAAAGGTTCGCGCTGGCCCCTCGCGAATGTATTCTATATGACTCTCGAGGACCATTGCCCGAGATTTTGCACATGTAAGCGAGGACGAAGGGGTTGGTTAGTGCGCGACTAAATATACGGGATAACTACTCCTACGTGGATCCGGCTGCTTGGGAACTCTTTATTATGGGGTTTATGCTTGCCGTTCTAGAACGATATGATATCACCCTCCCTGTCCTCGTTCCTCTTTATTTTTTCTTCTCTATTTTCTTTTTTCTTCACTGCCGTCCCTTCTAATGGTCCTCTCCCGGAGGACGAGTATTTCACAAATATCGCTCTCTCCTACGCTTCTTCGTGGAACTTCCCCAAACCCTGTAAAATGTTCAGCAGAATTAGGCTTATTTCGTTTAAAAATGTATCTTTATGTCAAAATTGTTTGAATATTGAAAAATATCATCTTCTTCGGAGAACTTGAAAAGTTTTAAAATATAATGGAAATAAATTTAATGATAGAAAATTAATAATATTAAATTGATTTGTTTCTGATATTATTTGCTTTATAAATATCTATAAAACTTAATATATATAAAATTTGAGTTGTTATCTTGAAAAGAAGATTTCTCTTCTTTTTCTTATTCTATAGACAGAGATGCCGGCTAGAAGGCGATGTTGGGAATGATCCTTGTTACCGTGTTTAGTAACGAAGTGACAGCATGAAACGAATCGATGCCGTGGGTTCGTCGGCATGTTGGTAACCTGAAAATGACAGACTGTCAAATTTGTGTCAGGTTTGGTCTACGCGTGTTAGGAAATATAATTTTGCGCTTGCATCCGCGACCGTACGATCTACCTTTTGGCAATTTTCCTGCAAGCCTCAGTCTTTCTTTTTCTCACATATAGGTAGGAATATTTTTTGTTATACTTGCACGTAGACATATCCAATTAAACAAGGCTAAAGTTGGTCACCGTCCATTTGATTTTTGCATTCAACTTCAGTTCGTGTTTTATTATGTTGATATGATAATCTTACGTTTCTCTGGTATTCCCGTTATATGCTTTACAAATCTCCAATTGGTATCAGATTCCAGAGTAGATCAGTAACCTTTATCGACTCTTCGCCAATTCTTGCGTGTAAGAGGCGAGTTACGAATGAGGGGAGTAAGAAAAGGAAGCTAAAAGTGCAAGAGGAGAAAAGAAAATCCGGGGAGTCAGCTTATAAAGCTACTAAGTGAAATGTCGCGTCAGCACTTCGAATACTTTTTGGTGGCATTCAGAAAAATAAGTGGAACAACCTGCTACCAGATCCCTTTCTTTCCCTCTTTTGCGCCATTCGTAGCACCAGGACGACGAATTTCCGTCCGGGAATAATGATGCTATGATAAAAATGTGTGTAGAAATCAAATACCTAAATATTATTTTCGAAGATATGAAAAAATGTTCATGACATAATTTAAATGGTTTGTAAGGGCAAGTATAATGCAATCAAACTTTTTTCCAAAATCATTTTTGTCAACAATTTTATAGCCTTCGATCTTTTTGTAAATGAAATTATTTATAATAATTTCATGTTTGTAGGTTGTTGACCATACGCAGTCATAATAAATAGAAATAACTAGTTTTTGATTGGGACATTTCGACCGCTGGTACGGATCATCTTCAAGCTTTTGTTATTAAAATAAAAAAAGTTAAGTTAATTAAATTAATGATAATAAATTAACTTTGTAGTTACATAAAAAAGAAGAAAATACATCAAAGAAAGTGTTGAAGACAATGAATCTAATTATAATCGTTGACGCATACTTGAAATGATCAAAATATCCACTAATTCTAATACAGTTAACTTCGGAAACGATATCGGAAAACTAAGTGTCATATATTACAATATTCTCAAGAAATAATATTTCCTTCAAATTAAATACTTCAATACTCTCTATTTTTCTAAACTTTTAATATTACTTTCTATTCGTTGTCACATTGTCTCTTGGCCGTCGTTCACCCTTTTCATTTTTGGCTGCCTTTTTCTTTATATAGAATGCAGTATTCTTCAATTTTCACTAAAAAGATAATATAATTATATCCATTATTAATCTTCCTTACTCTGGTAAAACATTTTTGAAATAAAAATTTATGACACTCAACTCAACTTCATTTCGATTTCTGTTATCATTTGCGACAGGAAAAAGATGGAATTGTTCCATTCTTTTCCTGTTGGTCAGACAATCATGGACCTGTTCTATCCTCTTTGTGATGAGTAGCATCGAGCATGCCCCGTTTCGTGCAACGTGGAGCTTACAACGTTTGCAACGTTTCGGGCTTACGTGGAAAAAAAAATCGCCCTGCCAATATTTCCATGCGTGAAATGTCATTACTTAACTGTGACCTGTCATTACCAACTCAATAGACGAGGTCATTATCAATATCGTTAGAGAAATGAAATTTCTCTACGATAAAAGTCATCGTGACTTTAAAAATGAACTAATGATTTACTTATCTATATGAATAAAGGCATATGCAATGAATATAAAAATAAAAAATGAGTGACTGTTCGTTCTTTGAGTCATTTTGCTTTAAATAAATGACTAATGATTTACTTATCTAACTGTGACCTGTCATTACCAACTCAATAGACGAGGTCATTATCAATATCGTTAGAGAAATGAAATTTCTCTACGATAAAAGTCATCGTGACTTTAAAAATGAACTAATGATTTACTTATCTATATGAATAAAGGCATATGCAATGAATATAAAAATAAAAAATGAGTGACTGTTCGTTCTTTGAGTCATTTTGCTTTAAATAAATGACGTAAGAAATTTCAATTCTAACGAAAAATTACCAGAAAGCCACAAACAAACGTAAAGAATTGGGTCATGAATGATGGTAGAGTGTTTATGATGGTTCTTGCCATGATGGTAACAACCTTAGCAAAATATTATGTCCATAAGTCCAAAGTCTGCTAAGTCCTAAGTGGTTCAGTATATGCTTAGCTAGATCCTCAACGGGCCCTGGATTTTCATAATGAAATTTTGACTACGAAAGTGATTTACTACAATGTATATGAGGTATTCTTTTACAAATCGAACACTTTTTTCGACTGTAGAATTAATGAAAAAAAAAGACGGAATCGATTGAGTAGGTTAAACCAGAGATATTGAATTTTGTATTTAGGAAAGTGTAGCATTTTCTCGAATTTTATTGAAATTTCTGTTTAATATAGTTAATTGAAAAAAATTTTTTCACCAAAATCCCGATATAGGTGTCGGCTAATTTGATGAGGAGATGTTATAAAAAAAAATTCAGAGCATTTAAAAATTCGAAAACTTTTTTTTTTACAAATCCGTACGATTTATAAAAGAATGCCTCATATACGACATGAAATTATATTGGAATACAATACTTTTACAAATGAGTGAAATTTGGCCAAAGGACAGATCTTGGGGTCGAACGAAATCCATTCTTTATGGGACATACGCAGACGGAAGCATTAAACAGGATATGATTCTCACAGTTTTTCGATTAGGCCTACGAAGAGACGTTTACGTAATAAATTATGCTATAACCATTTGATTTTGTGATATTTGAGAATTAAATTTCAATGTAGGTTTTATCTAGCTTTTGACATTTATACATTAATTATTACCTTATATTATTCTTGTTCAGGGAAATGGAACTGATCGTCGTAGTTCGAATTGAGGGTGCTGCCGTGTATTGTGGCAAGCCCTGGAAATCACCGTGATTATACTTTTTCAAGCTTGTGCGATGTCGCGCTTTAGTGATTGTGACGAATTACCGACAGGTCATACCTGTTTCATAGTAATGAATCTAGTCAATAGATCGCATCAATATCGTTTTTCCCCCCTCCGTTCGCTGTGGTTCAATATTCATCGGAAGAAATCCTGGCTCGTCCCTTTTGACTAACAACCGTCTAAGGTGACACGTGTGTCAATTCGACGAGCCAGGTATTTATCCAATCACACTTATCTCAAATACTTTATATTAAAATTTAATACAATCCTCGTGTGTTAACCGATTACCAGGCAACAGGGCCCGGGAATTTGACTTTGCAACGGAAACGAATTTATTCCACAATATTAAAAAGAGGAGAGACACGTGGGCAGCGAACATATTTGTAAATTGACGACGCTAAGAGCAAATCCTTAGTTCTAAATAACAATTGACGACCGCCACGAGGGATCTGTGAAATGAAGGAAACCGAATTAAGATAAGAACTTAAATAATATTTATTATATGGCCAATTTTTGTTGTGTTAATATATGTTAAATATGCCGGAAGAGTGAATGAGAAGTAATGTAAACGGACGAACTTTGTCGTTTTGTCTCAATTCGATAATTCCAATTTACTTAATGTTGACTTATTTTTAATAGTTTTTGAAATATTATTTCGGCTTTCTAAACAAAATAAATACATTGTTTTTTTTTTATGTTCCGAGTACTTGAAAAAGAATTCGTTACATGATGTTCAACATCTGGCTACATGAAAATGAAATTATTCCCTATACACTTTTCCCTACTGTACTTAAACTCTGCTTTCAACTTTCTCCTGCTTTGAACCTTTTTCGATTTACATCGGTGGTTCTGTGCAACAATGTAATAAGTGTTGCGTAGGTAACGGCAAAGGTATTGTCGTGGCGCCATGACACGTCTTTAGGCTGTCATTATCGATATTCACTTCTATTTTATACAGGGTGATTTTTTTGAATCGCCTCAGGCTGATATCTCGTAAATTAAGCAACATACGAAAAATACATCTTATATGAAACTTTCTTGATTTTGAGGGGGAAAGAAAATAGTATAGTCACATTTATCGTAGGTGGAGCCGCCAAGGTTAGGTGAAGGTCAACTTTGATTTTTTAAATAGAACGGTGCACTTTTTTTCACAAATCCTGAAAGAACATCCAATTTTACATAAAAAACATTAGAAGCACTTATGGCCTACAACCAAATGGTAATGAGATAAGAGCTGGGCAAGTTAGATAAAAAGAAACATCATTATCAAGCAAAGTTGATAATCTTGACCAGACTTTGGCAACTCGAAGTAAAAGAATAGTTTGAACAGTTTTGATCCTTTCAATCAGGTATTACAAATTGAGAATTGCGTTCAAGTACGTTGAAACATGCGTGCTGCTCCAATACCGGCATCCGGCCGATGCTTCTTTTTATCTAACTTGCCCAGCTCTCATCTCATTACCATTTGGTTGTAGGCCATAAGTACCTCTAATGTTTTTTATGTAAAATTGGAAGGATTTGTGAAAAAAAGTGCACCGTTCTATTTAAAAAATCAATGATGACCTTCACCTAACCTTGGCGGCTCCACCTACGATAAATCTGACTATACCATCTTCTTTCCTCCTCAAAATCAAGAAAGTTTCATATAAGATGTATTTTTCGTATGTTGCTTAATTTACGAGATATCAGCCTGAGGCGATTCAAAAAAATCACCTTGTATATTTCTAAGCAATGTTTTAGACATCGGGTTCCGCAGGGAAAACCTTTTGTCGGAAGGCTTCAAATGGGTGCAATCAATTTATTGACATTGGTTTTTACAATGACATTTTTGGGTGCAAAGTTTCGTCGCTTCCAAATCTCGTCCGTGTGATATTCTAACTCATACAAAAGTAAGTTCCATTCCCCCTTAAGAATGTTGGGAATTATATCCATTCCACGGTATATTATTAACACCAAACGACAGGATTATTACGTGAGACACTCAAACAAGTGATTGCTGGTTTAAATGATTATGAAGAAAAAAATATGTAGCTATTAACATCACATCACAACCTCACTCCTGCATGAAAGATTCATAATTATATTATTTGAATTTAGGATGATTAACACAAAAGAATCTACACAAGAATTTTTAAAGTGAATTATAAAACATTATCATTTTAGTGAACCTGTTGTTCGGTGTAAATTGTTATAAATAAAGTTTGTAAATTAATAAGTAAACATTCGCACACCAAAAATCCTACAAGGTGAAAAGTACGTAAGTTTGTAGTTACCAATAGAAATGAAAAAGTTGTACTTAGGATAATAAGAGGATATATCTACTACATCAAACATTTGTGGCAGTAACAAGAAGGAATTTCGCAAAAAACATAAATTAATTAAAAGCATGAGAAGTCCCCGAGAATTTCGACTTGCCAGCTTAATATAATTAGTGATTTATACAGAAATAAATATTGTGACCTTATGCTGCGTTCTGTTGAGCCCAGGATGGGAGTCAGACAGGGATAAAATTAAACAGATACAAAGTAAAATGAAAAGTGATATAATTAATAACGAGATACCGGTAAAAAGAAAAGAAATAGAAAGGAAATAGAATATAAGAAAATAAACCAAAAGATAAGACTCGAAAAACGCAAGAGGCTGAACTAGATAAATCAAAACGATAACAGAAAGGAAGCTCGCTCAGGAACACGCAATGTCGCAAAAAGATTTAAACTATCCGGTGGGAAAGGGGTATTGGAGTATGAGGAAGGGTTTTGGTTGAAAGGTGATGGAGGGAAAAAGGAGCTTAAGGGTACACATACCCCCAAATTTAAAAAAAAAACGATTTTTTTACAGATTTTTATTTTTTATACTTTAAGAATTTTGCAAAAAATATTTAAGAAAATTCCACTCCGTTACAAAGTTATAGCAATAAATGTGACCGGATATCGGGTTGAGACGACTACCTGACTAACTGCTGCGCCCCTATCGACAGCTGCGTTTCGTATTTCTACCAAAGTATTTCACAAAATCCACAGACGAAGCTACAATTGACAAGAGATTGCAGAAAGCCATAAAGAAACACGAAGATACAAGAGGAAGAAGGTGTACAGTACGAAGCTGGAATGGGAGACTAGCCGCAAGTTCACGTTGTATCTACCAGAAACTTTAAACGCATTTATCTCAAAATAACGTTTTTAGACAGTGTCGGTACGATAACTTACAAGGAACATCACTTTAGTGTCTCCCTCCGATTTTGATGAAACTCAACTATGTTGTAGCGCATGAAAATCGAAGAGACACGTGTTTTTTTTTTATCGGCGGAAAAACGGTTTTAGGGGGTGAAATTAACCCCCAAAGTTGGGCATGTCGAGGGGTGGTAATGCAGTTTCACCTAGAAGGAATCGTCCGATTTCAGTGAAACAAAAACTAAAATGTTTCTCATCGCGAGTAATGTAAAGTGCAACTAGACATTTAAAAAAATGGTCTCTTGAGGGGGTGAACCCCTTGATTATTACTTTTTTCACCCTATTTAAAAAACTTAAAGAATGTAGTTCAATGAAATACGTATCATTTGAAAGAGGAAGGAAAATTAAAGTTTACATGTTTTTGCTTTTTTACGGGATGTCACGTTTAAGGGGGTAAACCACCCCCTGCGTACCGATGCATGCATTCCCATATAGGACCCCTTCTTGCGCAATTTAAAAGTGTAAATTAATTAAAAATATTCTCGTTAGTGACAATCGATAAACAATAAGTGAATATTAACGTATTAACCCCTAATTAAGGGGGTAAACTACCCCCTCTGTACCTACCCCCTGCATACCGATGCACGGACTTCCATATAGGACCGCTTCTCCCGCAATTTAAAAGTGTAAATTAATTAAAAATATTCTCGTTAGTGACAATCGATAAACAATAAGTGAATATTAACGTATTAACCCCTAATTAAGGGGGTAAACTACCCCCTCTGTACCTACCCCCTGCATACCGATGCACGGACTTCCATATAGGACCGCTTCTCCCGCAATTTAAAAGTGTAAATTAATTAAAAATATTTTTGTTACTGACAGTGCATTTTTTCGATGATTTTCATTTCTGTACGAATTTCGAACCATGATTGCTATAAATCATAACACCAATGTATAGTTAATAAGAACATTTATGTAAAAATAGAACTTGCATTACAAAAATTAATCGTGAAACAGAATTGTAAAACAGTTTTTAAAATAACTTGGTTTACACTCACTAATGATAGGCGGAATGGTAAATAGTCTTTTATTTACCAATGTGAAGCGATATTTTTATCTGTATCCCGCTTCCATAAGACGAGAGCCGTTCGGCGAGCGGGAAACGATAGCAACGCCGACCTACGCGTCGTGGAGAGGAAACGCGGGACGAGGCAGGAGAACTTCGTTAATTTTCACTTATTGTTTACCCACTGTCAGTAACAAAAATATTTTAAATTAATTTACACTTTTAAATTGCGCGAGAAGCGGTCCTATATGGAAGTCCGTGCATCGGTATGCAGGGGGTAGGTACAGAGGGGGTAGTTTACCCCCTTAATTAGGGGTAATACGTTAATATTCACTTATTGTTTATCGATTGTCACTAACGAGAATATTTTTAATTAATTTACACTTTTAAATTGCGGGAGAAGCGGTCCTATATGGAAGTCCGTGCATCGGTATGCAGGGGGTAGGTACAGAGGGGGTAGTTTACCCCCTTAATTAGGGGTAATACGTTAATATTCACTTATTGTTTATCGATTGTCACTAACGAGAATATTTTTAATTAATTTACACTTTTAAATTGCGGGAGAAGCGGTCCTATATGGAAGTCCGTGCATCGGTATGCAGGGGGTAGGTACAGAGGGGGTAGTTTACCCCCTTAATTAGGGGTAATACGTTAATATTCACTTATTGTTTATCGATTGTCACTAACGAGAATATTTTTAATTAATTTACACTTTTAAATTGCGGGAGAAGCGGTCCTATATGGAAGTCCGTGCATCGGTATGCAGGGGGTAGGTACAGAGGGGGTAGTTTACCCCCTTAATTAGGGGTAATACGTTAATATTCACTTATTGTTTATCGATTGTCACTAACGAGAATATTTTAAATTAATTTACACTTTTAAATTGCGCAAGAAGGGGTCCTATATGGGAATGCATACATCGGTACACAGGGGGTGGTTTACCCTCTTAAACGTGACATCCCGTAAAAAAGCAAAAACAGGTGAACTTTAATTTTCCTTCCTCTTTCAAATGATACGTATTTTATTGAATTCTGTTGGAAGAATGATACATTTGGATTACATATGATAATATACACACGTAAACGCCTCCCCTCCAGAGCGCATCACGCGACGTGAGTGCGAGCGGCACAGAGCACCGCCCTACCTCACTCTCTCTATTCTATCCTGCGCGATCTGACCGCGACGAGTATGAGGCTCAATATTCTTGAATAAGTATTGTTGAATAAATCACCTCTTAAAATAAACCCAGTATCCATTTCTTTTACCACGTGCTCCATAAATCCAACAAATTCCATTCGTAAGTTTTTTAAATAGCGTGAAAAAAGTAATAATCAAGGGGTTCACCCCCTCAAGAGACCATTTTTTGTTAATGTCTAGTTGCACTTTACATTACTCGCGATGAGAAACATTTTACTTTCTGTCTCATTGAAATCGGACGATTCCTTCTAGGTGAAACTGCATTACCACCCCTCGACATGCCCAACTTTGGGGGTTAATTTTACCCCCTAAAACCGTTTTTCCGCCGATAAAAAACACGTGTCTCTTCGATTTTCATGCGCTACAACATAGTTGAGTTTCATCAAAATCGGAAGGGGATAAAGTGTTGTTCCTTGTCAGTCAATTTTCAATATTGTTTAACTCTTTTTTTAACTCTTAATAATTATTTTCTGTATAGTCTGACGAGAGGTTTTTTTTAATTTTTTGGTTGGAAAACTTTTTATAAGTTATTAAACACTAATTTTTGCTTTAAATTGCATTCTAAAGTTTGAAATACTCTAATTTCTTTATTTTTGAAAAAAGTCCCTCCGCCAGACGATTACTACTACATTATTTTACAAGATTCTTTTTTATTTTCGCAGATTGGGTAATTTGTTGTATAGTTATGATATCGAAAAGGAGGCGTCATGGTTTTCATCAGTAGTCCATTTATACCCATAAAACATAATGTTAATATTCCAAAAAAAAATTTTAATTTTTTTCTTATAGTTCAATAATTAATAAAAAATGTGAAATCAACAATTTAATTTTTCTTTCACCATATAACGTTTATAATAATTCTTCAAATTTACTCGGTTTTCCATGCGGGCAAGGGTATGTGAGCTCTTAATTACACAATTACTCTGTTATGTCAATTATACATATGTATATTCGTTATATGGATTTCGATTTCATATAGTTCATGACATTGAAAGGGAAATCAAATCTGGCTCTGGCTAGGTTCCCCTGTTAGGCCCAAATCAGTACAAGCGTTATATTACCTGTTAGGCCTAATCCGGGCTGCCCAAGCAAACCTGGCTAGGCAGCAGTATGTACTGGATAGCGCCTTGCCTCCGCCCGATCATGATTTCTACTAGGATATTATAGGACGTCTTTATAGGATGCAACAGACTTTTCGAATAAAAACAATCCTACTATGTTGTCTTATAAGTTACATACTCAAAAATAATGTATTCTGTTACACACTCTCTTATCCGTACTCTTATAATTGTATATAATAGTTCTTGTGGATCAGCAGGGGACAAGGAGAATTAGTCTCAACCTTTTCCCTATGGTCGTCCATTAGAAGGGGAAAATGGATGGTTGGAGTTACAATGGAGCGAATTACACGATGTGTCCGGTGATTGTAGTCCGGCTGAGAATAAGGATAATCATAGTTCCCCACCAGAGGTGAATCACTATAATCCCCGTTCGTTGAAATTTGTTATACTTAGAAGAGGCTCTGACTCAAACAGTTACTAATCACAATATGTTCGGTGTTGAGTCTCATTAAGTAGGTTTTTTGGAAGTGAAAGAATTCCGTCCTCCCGACAGTTTTGTTACGATAACTTCTCCGTAGGTGGATGCGAATGTTTTGGAAAGATCTTCCCTGATACTAAAGAGTATCACGATGATTCCTTAGACCTGATAAAACTCAGAGGGCGTTCAAACAGCTACTAATCACAACGATCTTGGGAGCTGAACTTTTTTTTTTAGAAAGACTGGCTATGTCCCACTGACCGTTTTATTACTATAATTTTGATGTAGTGAATCTATTGAAGACAGAATATGTCCCTACATTATGAGGAGATTTAATGCTGTCCTAGATCTGGCATATCTTAAGATGAGCTCTTACAGTTGCAGTATAGTGCTAATGGATGATTTGTTTTTAAAAGTTTCTTAGGAAATCCATTCTAAAATTAATTTATTTTATGTTCGCTTTGTTGTAACTTTAGTAGGGACAATGATTTTTGTTATCCCGATGTAGTAACGTCTAAATTAATTTAATATTAAATTTTATATTTTAACTTGCACTAATAGGATTATAGCAGTTACTTCCAGTACCTGCGGTGCATATTGTTGTATGCAGTTCTAGGTGGGTCTCTTAACGTATCCATCATCAAGATTGGGATAGATTGGGATGAAAAAGGATCGATAATGGTGGGGTATAATAACGAAACGTTATAATAGATTAATGGACTACAGATATAAATATCTACTTTAACTCTCTTTCAGCTGCGATAGAAACGTAGCCAATGTTTTGTTACTAAAGTACGGTCTAAGCGATGGAGAAAACATGAACACAATTTGAAGGACAGAAAAAACAGAAACGACAGCCCTGATAATGCAGCTAACATAACATAACATAACAGTGTGCCTAGTTAAAACATCTCTACCACTCGCGGTAAGCACTGAGCGGCAGAGATGATGGGACCAGAATTGGGTTCCCAACAACGTGGGCTCTACTGTAATACGCCACTAATAATTTTCAGTAATCTCTCTCTCCTAACGAGAACACCGTAATCGGACGATATGTCCATTACTGCACAAAATATCATTGTTCTAAAATCGTCAGTACTCCATGAAGAGTTGACAAGAAATAATATATTCTCGTGGTTCTAATTCGATATTCTACACCTCATCCACTAATGATAATAGAGCAAGGGTGGTACAAAAATAGTCAAAACTTAATGCTGCAGCATTATTAGAATCTAGATACCGGGTAAGTCATAGTGATAGTTCTCTCTGAAAGTGAGGCGTGATCAATGATGTTACGTTATAGTAATACAGCTGGCGAGTGATAATGCTATTTACTGGGTATCATGGTTTCTGTAGTAATTGTCGATTGTAATCTTCCTAATAAGCCACGAACAGGTCAAGTACTGAAGAAGATTATTGAATTTGCATTTGTATTGAATTCCATTGTTATTCTGCTGCATCATTATTATTATTCAACATTGCATTAAAATGTATCTATTGCTGTTACATTAAATTATCAAGTACTTAACCTTACTTATTTTAATTATTATAATGACTTGACGATTGGCCCATTTGGCAATTCTACAATGTGCATTAAATTGTTTGTTGTCTAATGTAAATACTTTTCATACCAGACATACTTCTGTTTTTACTGAAAGTCGTTTTCCCAGAATATGCATATCTATACATGATGAAATACTGCAAAGTTTTAGAAACGTCACTTTAGTATAATTAAATCTGACAGGATGAAGTGTACTTAGGATATTACCCCAGTACGCTATCTGTAGATATTTCAAGTCTCGTGTTTTTCTTCGTTCGTCCTGTTTTCATCTCATCTATAACTTTGAGCGTCGCCGCAAAACTTTTCTCTAGGAATACCCAAGTATAAAAGCTAACGAGGAACAACCCGATGTTCGAAGAAGTTGTGCAAACTAGCGGTTCAGTTGTTTTTTGTTTACTTCAGTCATTTTTACTTACCTAGTATAAATGAATCAATCAGATTCGAGAAAAGATTCTATTAGTTTGATGCGAAAATAATTGCGTTTTGTGTTATAAGCCCTTTTAATAAAATTGCTAAGAACCTGATGTTTGCTTTGGACCGGAGTAATGAGAGTAGATGTAAAAAGTGAAGAAATTTCTTCAAGATATGATATTTTGTTAGCTAACATTCTAGTGCATGGGTCAAACACTTTAAAACCCACTGTATCTCCTTAGCCACTATTGATGGAGTAGATAACAAGAAACTGGGTAGCCTATCCAGTTGCAGCGATACCGCGCAACGATGTTTGATGCCGCAATGAGAAGGAATGCAACTCGTTCAATAGCGCAAAGTAGGTAAGTTGTAAGGTAAAGGTGGAGAAATGGTGCAAGGGATGGTTCCGAGTGGTACCTCTATCAAATTCTACTTTGCGACGTCTGGAAAAGTTAATTTAATGGGCTCGCAATTCAGACGCTAAAGTGGGCGAACTTCGGATAGTGCACAATGTGCCCACCAGATATACCGTCTCTCTTTCCTATAGTAATGTTACTTTTATAGCGACTGAGAGGGTTGAGGGTACATTCAAGCGATGGTATACCGACGTCGATAGTGTCTCCATTCGTTTAATTGAGCGCGAAAGTTGTACAAGTGATTTTTAGCGAATTTCATTTTTATTCTTATAAATTTGTTTCGAATTCTTTCCACGTATATTATATTACATCCATATCTTTATTAAAATAAATAAGATGCCTTAAGAATAATTCTATTCTGGTTGTATTAAAAATATATATCGGAGTAAACAAATTTATTTTGATACAAGATGGCGCGAATAATGCGTACGTATATTCTACATTTCCCATCGCGAATTTTAATATTAATGTCATGCATGTATTCTTTTGAAACCGAAAGTGCTGGGTGTAATAATTTCTATATGAATTTTACGCTAATAAATTCAGCGACTTGTTTAGAATTTTTAATATAGACATTTGCGCTCCCATGTGCGTCATATGCGCGCAATGCTCACGTCATATTTAATCATATTAATTTATAGTTTTGATTATTAACCACTGGTTAAATATGAGAAAATATCTATATCCGACATATGTATCTATGTATGTCCGAAATTTTCCGATAGGACCAGGACTACGAGTTTCCGTTCGGAAATAATAAAGCTATGATAAAAATGTGTGTAGAAATCGAATACCTAAATATTAGTTTTGAAGATATGAAGAAATGTTCATGGCATAATTTATATACTTTCTAAGGGCAAGCATGATGCAAACAAATTTCTTTCCAAGATTATTTTTACCAACAATTTTATAGCCGTCGGTCTTTTTGGAAATAAAATTATTTATAATAATTTCATGTTTATAGGTTGTTGACCATACGCAGCCATAATACGTAGAAACAACTAGTATTTGATTGGGACGTTTCGACCACTGTTGCGGTTCATCTTCAAGCTTTTATTACTAAACAAAAATATAAAGAAGGTAAGTTAAATAAATTAACTTTAAAGTTACATAAAAAAGAAGAAAGTATGTCAAAGGAAGTGTTTATATATAACAGAAATTATACTTACAGATAGTTATTGAAAAGAGTACGTAATAAAACAAAACGAAGTCAAAGTGTAAATGCAGAAATGGTTAAAGAAATCACGTTTCGTGCTCCGTAAAACACGTAATGACCCTAGCAACCGCTTCCGTATCGTTGCTATGTCCAAGACGTAGTCAAAACGTAGAGATTTAGTAAACGTTTAGTTTTAAAAACGATTTTGTCCTTCTTAATTGGAGGATCCAATGGAATTTTGCAAATATACAATGGAATACCCCGCCGCTTACGTGTTTCATGTCCCGTGTCTCGTTGCATTGTACGTGTAGAATGGCCTTTAGTTCGACTTACTCTTTTTTTACAACTGAAGTATAGATGGATTTATAAAGACAGAAATATGTCTTAATATACTCCATACTATCATACGTATGCATATTCGTCTACGTGAGACGCCTTGAAACACTTAGAACATGTTAAATACTTAAAAACCCGTCACTCTTATACTTCAAAGAAAATACTGAATGTATTTTCGAAGGCCTTAGAAATTTATTGTGTTTGCAAATGTGAAATATTTTCAAATATCCATCATTTAGCGGCTTCAAAATGATGCAAATATGTAATTAATTTTTTGCAATGTGAAAGCTATTATATATTATCTCTTTATTTACTTCTTTTTGCTTTCGGTAACTTTTTCAACACTTTTCATATAAGTCACTTTCACATGTTCCATACTGTTATAATAGGAAATTATATTTTCGTGATATTGGTACAATTGTTTGAAACGAAATTAAATGCTTAACAATTTATCCCAAGGGAGAGAAAAAGTAGTGCTTATAGCAGTGCGTCGATTGCCGTCGAGACGTCTCGCGTCGAAAGCACAAGTAATTGAATTCTCTCAATAAGAGCACTATGGGAGGAGCTGTACTTTTATTCCTTGATTTGTGATTGATTTCTTTCTCCGCTTTACTTTCTCAGAGAATGGTTACTGTTATTGGCTTCCACCTTCAGTAGTCCTATCCATGAAACAAATCCTCTTAGTGAATCATAGACAATTTCACAGAATGAATTCCTCATCAAAAAGAAATTGCATCTAGCGTAGTAATACCAGCAGTCTACTAGATCTATGATCGGAATTGTATTTACAAAATACAGGGAATATTTCATTACATTGAGGAAAAATCATCTGAATTCCAAAAATACATAATTCATTGTACAGACATTGCTGATCTATAGAGATGACAAAAATTTCAATACTGTTTAAAATATTATAATTATACTAAAAAAAAATTTATTAAAAGAATTCAAATGCTTCTAGGAAAAAAAAAGAATTTTTACATAAAAGACAAATCCACTGTATGGGGTTTTCGCCTATTTTTACCATATGCGTTGCTTGTGTAAAGCGTAGTGGGTTTCGCAAAATAATCGAACGTACGTGGCCAGAAAAAAAGGAGTTCATCGATCGCAATCAAACGGGTACAATGTGCATCACCGTCAATGAAAGCATCGTCATTTGAGCGGACATTTCGAAATATATCGTTCTGGCTATGACGCGTTCGTTGTGTGATTGATTCAGGCATAAAATAGTTGAATTAACTTCGACTCAGCGATCTTTGTTTCATCTGGTTTTGCGCTTCTCGTAAAAGCTGTTATATTCGGTACGTTGTGAGTCGATGTGGAATTTTTCTTTTTTAAAGTGTCACTTGGATATTTGCGTTTCAACTTTTTAAAAATATTTCAAGGGGTCCATGGAATTTTCGGTTTTTTATTTCCCTTGCTGTTTTCATAAACATTAATTGCATCAGGAAGGTTCTTCTTTACCATGAGATTCACCAATTTTTTAAATGAATACATCTACCCTATTTTCCTTCCATTCATGAGATTACTCCATGCGGAAACTCTATTTTTTTTTTTGACAAAAATACGTTAACTGATTCCCATTCTATGGTATCCCACAATAAAAGAATCAAATCGCTTTTTCTACCTCGGTGAACCAAATGTAAAAGTCAGTAGAATCGGACAAGTTCCTTTGGAAATTCATGAAGCCTCTACTAGTCATCAGTTTTGTCATATACAATAAAAAATATTATATAGAAAATTGTATTAAGTTCACGTTTATATTCACTGAAGAAATAAAAGTAATATAACACGTAAAACTTTCCAAATTATATCTTGAATTTTCACTGCAAACTAATCATGCCCTATATGGTCCACTTACAACCAAGTCAAAGTGGGATAATTTTAGAAAAGAAGGTTATGGTTGCAAGGACCAATCAGCAAACAGCAATCATGAGAGGCTGAAGCAAACGTTCTGTGGTTCACTCAGCCATTTTCATACAAGTTGTACCATTAAACAGTATAAACTAAGACCAGGATCGTGAATCTCTGAACCTGCCGGTACTGTGAGTTTCGGGCACTTGTAGTTCAGAGCTCCATTTCTGACCACAGAGAGCGTTGATTTCATCCGGGTCGTCCTGACCGTCCCGGTAGTTTGGTCCTTCTAGTTATACTAGCTAACCTGTCTGGGTCCTCATCATCCCTTACATCCCTTCCATCCATTTCGTCCCTTATCCATACTCGTTGGTATACTAGGTACTCTCGTCCTACCTCAACGTGCTTTTTGCAGTGGTTCGTTAAATGAAAACCCAACAGGGACACTAAGCCGTTTGTCCAGTCTGCTTCCCCTATTAAATTAATTTCACCCCTACATTCAAATAACAATTCCTCTTTACAATCTATATAATTTAAATCGCCCCTCAATTCTGTTGTACATGTCCGTGATTTGATATCCAATATTTTGAATAATTAAAGTACAATTTTATATCGTATCTTACTTTTAATATTTTAATTTGAGTAACTCTAATGAGATTATATATATGTATATATACTATTTATTGTATACATAGTGATACATATTATTATAGGAAAATTGTATTCTCTATTGATTAGTAACAAACGGTGTCCCCTATAAATGGAATACAATGGAGATATCAAATTTTGTGATATTTTTCATCCTAATGAAAATCTTCATAGAACTTATCGATGTTGCTAGTAAACCTATTACCATAATTTATTGCTCTAATAATGATTAAATAATTGAAATATCGATTCGATATCGCAACTAATTTCAAATTACTCTAGAAGTAGTATATAATGCATATAATTCGAGAGGTTAACTCTGTGATTACGCTTTACAGTTTTCATAGTAATACAAAATCTATATAATTAGCACGTGTGCATACCTGCTCGTTGGTTGTATTGTTGTTGGTTGTAATACACATTGGCTGTATACGTAACCGTTGTTTTAATAACGAATGTTAAATATAATCTAAAGCATATATTTACATATTCATGGAAAAATAAACCCTTTTAATGAACATGAAAGCTCAGTTCATAAGCAGGGGCGAAGCGTGCGCCATAAGGTATGTTGGGGTTACTTTCCGTAAAGGAAATCCAGGCTACGTTGATGGCGAACGGACAGTAGAGGGAACCTACTAGAGGGCTCGTGGAAAATATGTGATTAGGCGAACAGAAAGGGAAAATCGTTTCTTATGATATTCCCTTGTAATCTATTTAATGTTACATCGGCAGCCATATATATATACAGTGTTTCGTAAAACTGGGGGAAGAGTATATTATTAAAGTACAATGAAATATTATAATTTCACATTAATATCCATAAAAATTGCTATTTCGACCACTATAATCTCACAATATGCTTTAGCAAAATTGTTATTCTCACAATAATTGAATTTATCAATTTTAATTGATTCAACTATTGGTAATCAAATCCGCGCTTAAACTGGGATCACGTACAACCATAGTCACTATGTGCATAGTGCATAAGTAACTTGTATGCGCATATCATCTTATTATCTTATAAGAACAAAACAGCTTGATATAGGAGTAAAGTAATTAAGAGTGGATGAAATCCTGAAATTCCTTTCATTGAATTTACCAATCAAAAATTTATTCATAAATGTTTGATTACATTGAATTCTAATTATATCATTGAATAATACCATTTCATCTCATTTAAATCAAATATATAATAGTACTGTATGCAAAAAAATTGTATATTATGTTGATAATGACTGATAAATTATATTATTATTACGTTTACTTGTCATATCCCAGCAGAAATTGATTCGAGCTTTCCTTTTATAGTATACGGCCCTGTTAGGTTTTGGCAGGAGTTTCACAACAGGGAAACCAAATAAGGGACATGCTACAATCCATAAGAACTTTCCTAATAATATATTAAGCTCAATCGCGTCATCGACAGTAATGATTCCTCACTGAGCCCTCTGTAGGTTTTATTCGGAGATTTTCAATTAAGAATTCCAAACTGGGGCCTTGATACACTCATAAGGACTTTCTTAAAAAATTCTAGACTTTAATATAATATTAAAAATTAATCCTGTCTTATTCAGCACGTGGCGGTTAGATTTAGGGAGGTGCACACCTGCTGGCCTAGGTAAATAATAATCTATTAACAATTGTATTATTGCCAACTAAAATATTAAAATTTATTCACTTATTGCCTCGAAAATTCGTTTAATCCACTTGTGAATTGCAGACTCCTCAAAAAGTGCGATGAAAGTTCCTAATGTTTAATATATAGTGTATTTTGTTTAGGCGTTCCACTATTGTAAAATTGTTATTTGAGGAATGAAGAAGTCAATGATTGTCGATACTTGCCTTTTTCACTTCTCAATATACCTTAAGAGTTATTAACTAATTATCAATTAACAATTCTTAACCATCCATCGATGGCCAATTATGCGATATTGTATTGATACAAAAAGTACAGTGTGTAGTATGTAGAGTATCTTGAAGTATGTTGTTCAATTCTTATTCATTAACTGTTTAATGACCGTTTATCAGTAAGTATTATAGTTGAAAATAAACAATTATTAACAAATCATTAACACATTTGTAGGCATCTTAATGTAAACAAAGCGCAACTGTCGACTATTTCCGAGAACACAGCAACGTTACCTAGCTCTCGCGCGTAGGGCAAAAGTCTCGATATAGGAGGAGGAAGTGAGGAGACAAAGTAGTAGTCGCCGCAGAGACGTTAGGGCGCGACCACAGTGTGCTTGTAAAAAATAAAAAATAAAAACTGTTCTACTCATGAAGACTTCCTCAGAGTTTGATTCCTTGTCTCCCGCCGATTTGCCTACACATTGTTATTTAAAAAACGTTTTATTTTTTAAAATTATTAATCTACACTATAAAATATTGTATACGTGATAAAGTATATTACGGTATACGTCCTTTATAAATTTATCAAGAATATGAGAATACGTCATAATTGAAACATTGGATTTCCGAATAAAATAACTGGACTTGTTTTTATTTTTATCATTTCAGTCACAATCATATAAATGTATACAGTCATGACGTCTTTATTCTCTTTTTGACTTCAAATAAAGAATGAAATAATACATTTTTTTGAAAAAGTGAACAGCCGAGTTAACTAAGGCGCAACGGAATAGGGGTTCTAGGTTCGAATCCCAACCAATGACAAAAAACTCGCATGTTTTTTCAGTGATTAATATGTATAAATTTTTTTGATGGATTTAAATAGATGTTTAATTTAGTATCCTTTATAGGTCCCAACAAGAAAATCTAGAAAGACCCCATAAATTTAAGCGTGATCAGTCTAGTAAGGTTACGCTTAGATTTTTCTACTGGGCCTCCAATAGAATTACAGAAAACTAGAAGGGGCTAAGTAAAAGCTCTATCTAAATTACTCCTCGGGTAATTAGCGATTGCTGCCATTTGCCCAATCATATTTTTAAATAACATTTGTACTAACCGTTCAATGGTTATATGACAAAACCAGTGCATGTTCCAAATCCTCTTTAACCAATTTCGTAATTCGGTCGAATGGAACATCTCTCTTACCTCCTAGGCCTAGCATTTTACTCTATAAAAGTCACTGCAAGATACCCACACAGCACACTATATTTCGAAAACATTACAACAATATTCCAATATTTCAATGCGACAGCAATGTTGTTGATGTCTTTATGTCAAATATTGCACAATGTTTCAGGGCAATATAATAAATAAAACTTTCTGATATATTGCTGAAATCTGTGACAAGAGTCCCTAACCAGACTCGGAGTATCCGAGCGAACACTAATTCGCTGCCGCGCCGCTAGGTGGCCAAGGCAACTCGCATGAAAAAACGTAGGACCGGGTAAATAATTAATCCGTCGATTATTCGGTTTTCGTCTTCGCCGTCGATATATACTTTTGTATTCTGCATGTAAAAATTACATGTGAAATTATTGCATTTGTATAGAGTATTTAAAAATACAACCGAGGTAATATTTAAGGAGGTATAGGTAACCTGCCCAAAGAAACCGACGATACATTGCTGGCATTGGAATTTATTCTCAGTTATATTATTTCTCAGTTACCTATCTGAGTTATATTTTAATATTATGTATTGATATTTCCAAAATATTGACCGGCAATATTATAGCAATATTATGATTGCAACGTGCTGAGCGGACATTGCAAGGTTCCTGCAACATCCCAGAAATATTTAAACAAATTTCAATATATTTCCGGTAATATTGCATTATTTCAACTTTTGGCAATGTTGACAAAATATTTCTGTGCTGTGTGGGGAGTATGATGAGCCTTTTGCTCCCTTATTGGGGAGCGCGTACTAAAAAACATGGCCGATATTGGTCCTAGAAAATATTTAAACAATTTTCAATATACATATTTTCGGTAATATTGCATTATTTCAAGGGAAACTTTTGGCAATGTTGACAAAATTTGCTGTGCTGTGTGGGATAGTAAACCAAAATTAGATGGCAAGTGCAAATAAACTTCGATAGGTTCTAACTCGTTTTACGTAACAGAACAGGATCGTGATAAATTCAGAAATATATTTCGTTCAGCGAAGTAACGAAATCGAAAAACCATGTTGCCAAATTCCGAGAAAACAAGAATTCGTACATTAGAAGATTCCGGCGAATAACACTTCGAATATATGACGGTTCGGCCTAATAATAATGACCTATATTATAGAATATACTCGTATGTTGTGTACATAAAGTACACACGCAATCACATTACTGATTGTCACAGTTCCTTCTTTGGTAAAATTAGTAGAATTACTTGATTCAGGTTATTAGACAAAAAACGCATGCTACAATTTTCATGAAATATGTTCACATACGAGATAGTCGTATAAATGAGTAATATGAGCAAAGGACCTCATTATGGTGGGGGCATTCTGCATATAGAGAAAATTACATTGTCAGCCACATTCTAATTAGTCCAAACTCAGTGGAACCGACGACTGATGTTACGCAACATACCAAGATAATTATTACTCACGTAATATATCTGTCGCATTATAACCGTGCTAATATTCAAGGTGCGTCAACATATAATATGGGACAGGTACTACATAAGTCAATTCGTCGTGTTAAGTGACTGCTGCGCCGCTCTAGTGGGCTCCGGCAGAAACTCTGAGAGTATCCAAAACCTCCGTAGAAATCAAACCGGGCAAGCCCAGATAATTGTCAGGGCCTTACTTATTCATGTATTATATATGTGTATAATGTATATTATTCTTGGTATAGAAAGATTGTCATATGTAAGTATTGTTTATTGAAATAATTGACTGATTCACCTTGAAGGAAACTGCTACATGGAAGAAAAATGCTAGAAATTAGTCTTTTAGGTAGTAATAAAACGATGCGACATTTATGTTAATTTAATTAAAAATTATATAATATTTAAATTACTATTAGCTTAGTATTACAAACTTCTTACTTCAATCATATTTGAAATTGCAGACACATGTAACTCATACTAAAGCACAGTGATTTTATGTAGCTTCCAATAACATTATGATTATGTTGCATTTTTTTCGCGATTTATATAGGTGATACTTATACATACTGATACAATTGCTTGTGGCATCACTAATTTTGAATTTTCAATACTTAATATATCACGAATATTACTAGACAATTTCTCAATACAATTAGCATCTAATTTTTCATGAATAGTGATTATTTGGTAATAAGGAAAGAAAACAAATGTATACAGGTTTGCGAAAGCATCAGCTGAAATTGGCCGTGGACTAGTGATTTCATGAATCACAGCAGGGTGGCATTATCAACGAAATGAAAGTTAAGATCATAACATTGCTAAGATCACGAATTTAACATTGTTTCATTTGTTTAACAAGGTCATATTGCCTCGATGAACAGAATTGTTAAATTCAGAATTGTTCGCGTTCAAGTTCAGCTGGTGCGTTTGTCGTGAATAACCCTACATATTCATTTTGTTCATAGAAGAAAAAAGGTTAAACATTGATTTTTTTTTGCTCCGTATATGATAAAATACAAATATACTGAATTAAATACAATTTTTTTAAACAAAGAAAATTTATATAATCAAATTCTCAATGTATGAACATTTTTTTCTATTTATTTTACAATGTTTTCATTATATAAGTATTGACCATGATAATTCTTAACCGAAGTAACATTTACAAATTGGACTGGGGGCTCTGTGGGTAAAGTTGTCACAGTCCTCACTTCGAGCATCTTGACAATCGAAGGTTCGACTCCCGCTCAGAGGACTAGACTGAAGGAAAAATAAAAATCGTATCGTTCATTCCATGAGATTGTATGTACGATTGATAGTTTTACTGACGAAATCTTGATAGAGGTTAACTATGCGATTGTTCATCGAAATGCACCATTTTTATTGAGCTAAATATGTAATGTGATTGCATATCAAATTCGTAATGTGAGCTAAGGATACTGTAATTAAGCATATTACTATGAAATTTAAATTGATATAATACATAGTTGAACCAATCTCCTCAGTAAAAACTCTATACAATACGATGGAGTAGTTAGATTAAACGTAGCATAGGTAATATGTTGATAATATCTGCAATTTGATTGATATTTTAATTTTGATAGAATCAGTTAAAATGAATAGTTGAGTACATTTGACTTAGGATTCTTAGGAAAGAATAAAATTATACCTATGAATCAACTATTTCATTATTCTAGCGTGATACTTCGTAAATAAATTTCATTAATCATTAAATTAGTAAAATAACTAGTCAAATCTATCGTTTTAACATTAATTGAGCCAACTTTACCTGAGAACGTTAAGTTGACACCAGTTTAGAATTGGCTTTAAAAAAAAGGAAGAAACTGAAGGAAACGAATTTGATTTTATTTTAATATCATATGTTATTTGTCTAACAAAGTTCTAGTTCCCACAAGGTAATTTATAACCTATTTGTACTAACAGTAGCGTTTGAAATGAGATTTTAAAATTATAATTAGTTCAAATTATAAGCGATCTAGAGTTCTGAACAATATTTTAAAATATGTAAGAATAAAAAACATAATCGACAGTAAGCAATAAACAAATTTATAAGAACCTTTTACACTCATGTAAGCAATTAATAAATATTTTTCTTCCTATTCAATATTGAATGAAGTCGTTTTGTGGTAAAGCAGGTAACTTATATCCCAAAGTGTTTGTGTTTCATACTTAATACTGTAAATTGTTTTAATCGATTGTTTATCTAGACAGATAATATGATTATGTCGATAACACGGTTTCGTAAAAGAACCTACGTATTGTAAACATATTTAGTAGCCAGAAGACTGAATATTATTGAAGTTGGTAAAACGTAATCAAGAGAAGTAACTCGCAATCCAAATAATAGAACGAAAGTAATTACTCTATTTTTGCGTTCAAATAATTAATATCACATTTTCTTATAAAGAATTCGTAAAAAGTCGATAGCGTACTGGACAACGTGCGAGCGAGTTAGACTGTTATTAGGTCGGATAGTTTGAACCTCGGAGTAGGTAGAAAAATTTAGTTCGAGGGAATAATTAAAAGATCAATGCCAACAACAAGATATAGACAATAAATAAATTCTTGAGTGAAATATACATTTTTGCTTCCTCATAGAGGAAGCTGCTTTCATGAAAAATTGTTTTTTCCAGATATTCATGTTAGAATACTTAACATGGTCTAAAACGTCAAGAAAAGTAGTTTAGAAAAAATGTCCGTATGTATGTATGTATATATGTGTGTGTGTATGTGTGTCTGTGTGCATGGCTTCGAAAATTCAATTGCCTCTTACTCAGTAACCGTTAGAACGATCGGACTGAAATTCGGCACGCAAGTAAAGTAGATATCCCTCTTTAAATGTTGCGATTTTTAATGAAATATATGTAGCCATTCAGATTTTATGTCATTTAAAATTTTTTGAAAAAAGGGCGTGGTCGCTTAACTTTCGTAAAGGTTCGACGATTTAGCTAAATAGCTCTTCATAACTGAAGATACGTTCAATGTTGTTTGGTATTGAATTTCGACAAGATCGCTAAAGCGGTTCAGATTATACGTGATTTTGAAATTTTCAAAAAATTATCGTTATTGTTTTTTTTTACCTCATTTTTAATTTTTTATTCCTGTAAGTACCAAAGTTCAATTGCACATAACTCGCGAAAATAAATCAAAGAACTTCCTCATAGTGGAGGCTTTGTGAACGAAGGAAAAGAATGAAGAAGCAAAGTGTAAGATTCTACTTTGCATCATTGTGATAGAAAAAACCAAGTAAAATAATGAGGAAGCAATTAATTTTTGATTTCATTTTGAAACTTTCATTTTACGTTCAGAAAATTAATGTTACAGCTTTATATTAATACGCATAAAATTAATGTGATATTCTATTTAAATATTGTTATAAAAAATCCTCGTTAATGAGACAACTTTCCAGTGTGTCCAAGTTTTATGGAATCGTTACTTAGGCTTAATCTTTGTATTTGTTTGACCTTATCCAACCTCAAGTCGTAGTTCGGTCAACTATGCTTCAATTGACCTCACGGAATTTCTTTCTCAGTGTACCAATCGATACGTACCCACAAACCGGAAGTACATGTACGGTCATTTTTTTCGCATTTACTATAATTATAAAATTATTCTTTTATGTCAATTATTAAGTCGTCAAGGATACAATTTGTAGCAAAAAAGGCAAAGTTGATTGATAACTACAAATTTCATCCTTGACGACCCAATATTTATTGTATATTTAATATATTTTTATGAATACTGATCACATAGTAAACTTCATACACTTCATGACAGTGGAAGGGAATTTAAATCTGGCTCTGGCTTAAATACCCGATTAGACCCAACTCGGCACAAGCGTTACATTGCATTTTGAGCCTCATGTGGTCTGCCTAAGCGAAGGCTGGCTAGGCGGCAGTATGTACTGAATAGCGTCCTGCCTCCACCCGATCATATAGTACTTTCTACTAGGGGATCAACGGTTAAATAAATAGAAAGTAGCTGTTTTATTGCAGTCTTAATAAAAATTAACTTAGCCACGTTATTTTTATACGTATTTTATACATATATTACGAGATCTGTGCTTTCAAAATGTCAAATTTAAAGCACACGTTTGGATACTCTGAGTTTCGAATCCGATGAAGTTTAGAGCAGCAATCATTCAACACGAGTAATACACTAATATTCAGCTCTCGTAAACTCATGTGCTACAAGTACCTTTTTAGTTTATGATGTTGTAAAAAAAATGCTTAGCTATTTCCATTTTATAGTCCCATTTTTCCACTTTCCCTACCATTATAAATTTTTTTATGGGTCTAAACACGACCCCCAAATACACATTACACTTTCTCGAAAGAATTTTATCAGGACTCAGATTTTTTCATGCTTTTCAACGGTAAAATGACATAAAAATCAGATATGTCTGCTATAAAAATTCACCGCGATCAATGGGTTGAAAGATTCACGGAAGTGATTGTGAACTTACCCCTCTTCGACTTAATTCAATGTTCATGGCAGAGGGGTGGGTGTGGGGATTGCAGATGAATTGGAAGTGGCGAATAAGTGTCACAACTAAATGGCAAGGCGTCTCCCTTACACTCATTACATCTATCAAGTGGACGTATGTTCGTTTTTACTATAGCTTGTGGTTCTTCATTACGAATTGCTTAGTCGAAATTTTCGTGCGTCAGTTCAAGGTCAGTCTATGTCTAGATTTGTACGGGTCCAACGAGAACTACGATAGACCGTCATTTTTCAAAATTAGATCTTTGTTGGAGGTGTACAATGTAAAAAATTCGAACCATTTAATAACACTTGGCTTTCTTTGTTTATTCCTGTAATATTTTCGAAATAGATCCGTATAACGTTTTATAGGTTTCTCTATTTTAGAATTTGAGTATACAAATCGGTTCTAGTACAAAGTAAAATGGGAGTATCTTATAAAATAACAATAATAATCTAAAGAGGTGACTCATCTTATCGCCCAATTTGGTGGGCGAGTATTCCTGGGAATTCTCATTTCCCTCGTGAGAATTCTCGTGGATTTCTAGGTTTTCCAGGTGCTTTCGCGAATTCCACCAGCAGTGATTCTAGCTTCCGCGTGACAGTAATCAACGTTACGGTACTGTTAAGCCAATGCGAGTGGTCTGCAGAGCTAAAGTGCTGTAGGAGAATTGTACTGTTATATGAAAGTATAAAAGAACATGAAAAAGTCAAGGGAAAAAGAAAAGTACGAAGTAAAAGTAAGTGACCGTGACTCGATAAAAGGGAAACAAAGGTAAGGAGGCAAAGCCATCCAATCCTCGAAATATTCTTAAGGAAAATAGTATTAGCTCCCGCTTTATCCGGGAAACAATATACCATAAAGTTCTCGTCCCTTTTTATCTGTGCCCACGCAGCATAACCATTCTGGAGAAATTCAGGTTGCTCTATGAGTTGCGAGATAAAGAATACTCACGGAAAAGAAGAAACAATGGAAATCTTAATAATGTTCTCTGTAATAAAACTAATATTTGAACAAGCCGCCAGGGACAAATTTATATAGGAAAACAAACTTGAATCATCTTCCTGGTAAGAAAGTCGTAGGCCATTTTGAAGTCCTCATCAGTACATTGCGTACTTTAACAGTTTCCCTAATAGTTTCGAACTAAATAAAGTTACCCTGATAGTTATCCTCATAGTACAACCAGCCAATTTAATTCCATCACTTCAATCTCGCACAACGAGTAGCAAACGGCGAAAACAACTTTCGCCTAACGAAACGATCCTGAGGAATGGAAGTGACTCAGTAGGGTTTCTCTTTAGTGAGACCTAAGAGGAAATTTAAGGCTTTCAAAGAGCTGAACCAACAGCCGCCGCAGGTAATTCAGAATTAAGCAAATATCCGTCAAAGTGAAAATGTCGTAACGCTTCTTGTATTATTCAGATGACGTTTTATTTATTTATTTTTTCACGAAGTGACATTTAGCATCAATATTTCGAATATAGAGATCTGCGTTGATAATTAAAGAACGATAGAGCCGTCTCGTAACAATAAAAATGGACTTACTTTACCTGCACAGTTATTTCACTTAATTATATGTTTAATACAGCATTTTCTGTGCACGCAATAGGTATACATTTATTTTATATTTTGATATTTGTACCTATACCTAAAAAAAAGCCTTTGGAACCGCTGTAATTCGAAAATTTAAGTTGCTTTCGTGGGTGGTTAACAAAATTAAGACGTAGAAATATACAGTGGAATAAATTGATATCTCCAAACGAGAAAAATGGTGTCAAAAAGGAAAAAACGTAACTCTGACCTTTTTTCAATTATTTCACATATTTCGATCGTGAAATTGAAATACGATCTATTTTTCATCTAATCTCCGAGATTTATGCTCCCTTTTGGTATGAAAAGTGCAGTGAATGTGCAATAGAATTACGATTTAGAACGAGGCGCGTAGTAGGCATGACAGGGACATACGACCTATGTTTTTTCCTCGTTTCCAGAATTAAACACATATTCAGAATCCTCAAACGAAGCTTATAGATCGCAGTCAATGGATATAGTGAAGAAAATTAATGAAAGGTTAAGCTCGTAAAAAAAAGTTTGTAAAAAAGTTTGTAAAAAATTTGGGAAATACGTTTTCTCTTTTGTAAGGTCATTATTTAATATGGCTGATCTGGGTAATATGGTAATGTAATGATATGTGTTTATGTATTAAATGTACTAAATTAGTTAAAAAAACTGATCATTGAATGTTTTAAGTCTGTTGATATTAGTTTCTTCTATTCTGCTTTTGAATTTGTGTACACTGAACACACACTAATGCCTACAGCTCTATACTTGGTGATTTCCAACGATTAACTGACGAAATTTTACTTCATATACCTGAAAGACAGGTAATTGCTCACTCCGGCCGGCCCCTCCTCACTTAATCCTCTATAACTTTTACAATTCTTCGAATTTCGTAACAAATATTGCAACACAACATTTTCAACATTATAGATTTTAAGAAAATGAAAAAAATCAATTTTTTAAAATTCTACTCTGGCATATGTCCTTAATTGACTTGTTTAATCATAATTATTAGCAATAGAATAAAATTATTAACAATAATTTTGGGAATGTAAAACAAAAGGGCGAATTTCTTCTGACATTTTTTGTTAGAGGTATTTCACAGATCATAAAATTTATGTAAAAACCCAGTACTTGTGTTATGCCACGTGAACTACATTGCAGTTATTTATTTTCAAGTGGTGACGTTGGAAATCAACAGAAGTTGAAAACACATGAAATTTATGTGCTAAATCAGAACCCCTGTAAAATACTGGGATTGTGCAACATATTTGTAACACGCTGCAATCGCAGAATGTTATGGTATTGTATAACATTTGTACAATTTGTAGGACGATTATATTTATTATGTTAGCGAACGTTGGAATACCTTCTTCATAATAAATAGTGTTAAATGATGTAATTTTTTTTTCATTGGCTATTTAATTGCATTATCCTCTTCCTTGGACCAATCAAAGATTGGAAATCATTTTAATCATTTTAGCTCCAAGCCAAAATGCTTATTGGTGCTACGGGTCTTCTTCTGTCATGTATCTAACAAAGAAATAACCATATTCACAGCACTCGCAGTAAATTTTAGAACATGCGCTTTTGTCTCGTTCATGCCGAAGTCGAGCAGCAGGCGATAAAAGGGACATTTTTTCCGAATTTTGATTCAGTACATGCCATCTAACCTAAAATTACTTTAAACGGAGGATCCAGATACCGTATCTGCTTGTTGTTTGAAAAGAACAAACAAGAAAAAAACAATGTCAGATATACCAAAGACGTCAATAACGATTTCTGGCGATAGCCGGTATTCGGACTACCGTGAAACGGATCCGGCGTTACATTTTGTCCCAAGCGAATACGTACGTAAAAAGACACGTCAGCTTCACGGAAATTTCTTTTTACTTCTCGTGGGAATTCTTGCATTGTCTATACCTACGAGTACGGAAATTCCAAACGCGAAGCGCGATACAGTCATGCTGTAAGTACTACTCAATATCGTTCCATTCAATGCGTGCTATTTGTCAAACGGAAATAAAATAATTTAATTCAGAAAATAATTAAATCTTTTATTAATTTCTGTTCTCGTGACATCTCTAAAAACCATAATAAATTCAACGCATGGAATTTACCAGAATAAAAAAATCCTTTAACGTATCTTTGCTATTTTCTTTTTCAGCAACATAGCACCATCGTGCAGCTTCGTAATCTCTAGTCTGATTTTGGTACCATTCGCAATGCGTTACCTCCGACTTCATTATTCGCTGGTAATCGGTGCACTTGGCATAGGAGTAACATCCCTCATCTACTTCATCCAGAATTACAATCTGGTATCAGTAGCGATAATTCTTCACGGTTTCTTTGACTCTTTATTCACGGTTTCCAAAACAATTTATACATTAAGATTAGCTATGATTAGCGTTCGTTTGCAAGGGAAAAGTCTAAGCGGTGAATTCTTGACCATGCATGGCATAGAACATTTCTTTCGCCATGGTGCAGTGATAGTTTCAGCTGCATGGGGTTGGGTTAGTCACGCTCATATACTTGCTATAGACGTATTAGCAGAAGCGCAGGTCGATGTTAATTGTGGTGTACATTTCTGTGGTAGCACAGAAGCAATAACGGAGTCTTTAAAGTTGAGTACGACCAATGAAGATTATCACAGCATATTTATGGGCCTAATCACTGCTGTTGCCATATGCGGTATTATATTAATAGGTATGTATATAAAGCCAATTAAGGAATTAGGGGATGATGATTTAGCCGAGGATCCTGAATCGTCCAGTCCTTTAAAAGTTCTATATCAATTAAGAAGGCCTGGTGCTGTTTATTTGGCTGCTATACTTTTAATCGTGGATATATTGGGTTACACTACGGAAGAGTTTAACAGAGCTTATTTAGAATGTTGGTTTTCGACTAAGTACAATGATCTCGCGACGTTGGTATCCTCGCTTTCTATGATCTTTGGTTTTTTAATGCCTTTCGTATTGGCTGATTTATTTGGTTTAAACAGGCTCTTACTCTTAGCACTGATCGTGAGAATAATTGTTTATGGTTTTCTTCTAAACTGGAACCCGTTTAGTAGATCTAAAGTTTCTTACTTTATTATCTTCACTTGTCTGCGTAATAGCTCAGCAATGACGCATTGCGTTCTTAAGTTAATAACTCTTAGAATGATTGGCGACCAGGAAATATCCACATGGTGCTTTTACTATGGGATAAGAAACGCTGTCCGTTTGATATGGTATTCGACTAGCGATCACGTTTGCACCGGCCCTAAGCTTTGGACATTTTTAGTTCTCTGTACAATTGTTATTATAATTATTGACATATACCGTGAGAAGTTCGAATGGAAGAACCAAGTGGTACATATGGGTGAACACTGCATGCAGTTGATAGAAGCCAAAGAGTGCAGTTTCGAACGTACCGCGTCTTTTGATTTAACGGAAGTTGTGGAGAAAATTGAAGACATTGAGAAGATCGAAACTCTACTTAAAAGAAAATATATTCTAGTTACTAAGCAGAGTGTTCGATCCGAAGAGGATGACGAAACGTAAACGTAATGTAAATATTCATTAATCGATACATAAGTTCATCCGCAATAAAGTATGCGGGAATAGTGTCAATTTTGTTTCTTCGATAATTCAAAAGTGTTAAAAATCTTTCATACTTGTCTTTAAATTTTGATTCATCACATTCTCCTTTCTTGATTACTTAGAACTTCTATCACTATTTCTTTACATTTGTTTATCTGGAGCAGGATTATTGTAAACAGTTACTATATTTAAGGACGAGAGACTATGACCTGACTAAACGGATTTGGCTAACGTAATCATCCTTCCATTATAGCGACGGTTCTTGCTCGAATATTTCATTACTCGGGGTAGTTTGGGGTTAATTTAAAATGGTTTAATCCAACTCGTGCTTTGGAACATACCTCCCTGGTTTCCCGTTGGTAACCGACTGACGCAATTCGCTCGACATCTGCCTGTAACAGCCGAAAGTCAACCCCTCTGAGGCGGAACGGACCTCTTCGCTTAGGATCCCTAACCCTCGATAAACGTTCTTACTCCCCCTTAACACCAGGTGGCATTTTCGGGAGAGTTTGCTAACGAGCCAATCGGAAATCGAACCTATAAAACTTCTCAGAGGGAGTTCTGCGAGGGTGAATTTTTCAGGCTGTCCAATTTACTATTATACGTATTATTTTATTAAACTCTAAGAGGCGAAAATCATAAATTTCACTTTCACGGAGTTTATGAATTTTTGGTATATTATTCAGTATCCACCGAGTCTCTTGATTCAAAAGTGATAATGTGCCTGAAAACTTTTCTATATTTTATCGAACTTGTCTACAAATTAAGTACGTATGAAATATTCGAACATCACCTTTTTTGAATCTAGTGTGCGTCTCGTATGGTAAACTATTACTGGTCTTAGACATGGATATCTTAAAAAAAGAATTACATTGGATACATGTGCTATTGGCATATGTCGCGCAACATATGTTGCAACATACAACAACCATGCACGATTACTCAGGGTACACAAGCATGAGATTTCCAAATGGTGAGATACGACAATTAACAGTCTATATTTATTGTGGAAAATGGTGAGCAGAAGTAATTTCAAATTGAAATACCAAATGATGCGATAAGTGGGTCGAATTTTGTTAAATCATGTTCCATTAATGTAATATGACGACAAAGTACAAAATTTGCAAAATTATTTTCTTCTTTTGGAAAATAATTATTAATGTTCTTAGGAATACATGCAAGCATTTTTACTATGTTCTGAAATCTTGCCAAGCAGTTGTTACCTTGTGAAGGTAAAGGTACTTGAGGGAATACTAGGTATGCATTAATTAGAAAAAAATTGAAGTTAAAATAAAGCCTAAAGTGATATTACATGAAGGATGTACAAATAAAATCATTAAAGTCGAAATTCTCGAAATTTACATGATCTCGTAAAAGAATTTGCTTGATGAACTTTTCCGTGAAGGAATAAAAACAATAATAAAATCTTGGTGGAAACTCAAACATTACAACGTTAATTAGCAATTAAATTTATATCGAGAGATTTTCCTGATTTTTTATGAATTACCTCTGACATATAAGAATTTCTTGATTCCCTGGAAAAACAACTAAAAATGGCATTTCCATAATTCACGCTGACGTAGTCAAAATAATTCGACGTATCGTTAAAAAAAAAAACCAGCAATGAAGGCGGAAAAAGGCACGATAAAGAGACGCAAGCATTAAACATTCAGGAAGAAGTTTAATGGCTCGTAAAGCACAAGACGTAAAAATTTCTTCGTTCGTTCCGATGCCCGTAAACGCCATCAGTTTCGTCCCTTTTAATACCTATAAAAGTATTATGATAATACGTCGAATTTCAAGTAGCCATATAGAATAATAGGATTTTTCCATGGTTCTCTTATCAAGCGTCAAGCGCGAACCATTAAGTACATAAATACTTTGAAATTTTGTTTCAATTTCTCCAAATTGAGTAACAAAATAAAACATACATTTAAAACTGCATCTGTTTCAGAATGTGCTAAGTGCTTTGCACTCACTGACTCATACGAATTCCGTTTACCGGAAGGTTCCAACCTTCCGGCGATCTCCACAAAACGTCCGCCAGCGATTTGCCCTCCTTCTCACTCCTGTTTCAAAAAAGTTTTTCACTTTTTTTTCTACTTCCTGGGCCAGAATATATATGTATGTGTATAAAATGCTTAGAAAGAGGGCCAAGCATCGTCTTAGGAAATCTCAGCCTTTAGAATCCTTTACTATGCGCTGAATAGAACACGTGAGTGTGATGTATTAAGGCAGATTGTGCCAGTGTTAAGCAAGTTTCCTTTCTGGTGACGTTTAAGCTTGAATTTTTTTTCCATCACGCATGAGATAATAACGTCTGTTGTGCCAATACGCTACGGTAAGGAGGAATTTGAAAATCTTCACTAAGATGCAAATAAAAGATAACTTAACAAAATATAGGGGCAAACTAGTTTTCCTTGAGGCACGACCGTTCGAACCATGTGGTTTAACTCTAGGATTGTAAACATCATGGGTGTACACATTAGCTATTCACTGGGGTACCGAGATACCCTTCACATTTCCACTGTGCCCTTTCTCTTCTCAATACAGTGAGAAGGATTCAAAACCCATTTAATTATTTCTTATGCAATAAATTAATAACTATGGGATTAATATGCATTCTTTTATTGAATACAATTAAATTAACAGAAAAGTCTTTAAAATCATAAAAGTCGCCGACAAATCGCATAAACGATGATTTTTTGAAGAGAACTGGAATATCCACGTATCCCACAGTACAGCTCTAGAGTTAATTACGTGATTGCGGAATATTTATTGTAGAAATGGTGATCATCTGCAAATGTTGCTGTTTCATCTACATCCGGAATTTGCTATCCCTTATACATTGTAGTTCAATTGGTTTAGCGATTTGCGTAAAGTTTTTCCCTTAAGACGCGCATTTTATTAAAATGCATAATATTTTAGATTTTTGAACGTACTTCACACACACCGTTTGTATACCTGCAAATGTGGCTGGTCATCCAGAACATGATATGCCGTATCAATTTTAACCAGATTGATTTAACCGTTAGTTTGAAATTTCGTTCACAAATTTTTACATTCGCACGCGCACGTACACACACGCACGCTCGCATAAACCTATTTTAGATGCAAATACATATATAAATATAAGATTTTTGCAAAAGACAACCTTCGAATATAGACTGTATCTATATCACCTGTCATAGATGTCAACTTGTTTCTTATAGACAAACAACATAAATCAACGATACTGCTCTTTCCAGTACACTTATTCGATTCCATGTAGTAGATGTGTGGACCTGTTCTGCATGCTTTTATCTTTGATGTTGTCCCTGACATATTTTACCTTAGAAGCGCTCGACGTTAAAATATCAATCGTAATGCGCAGACGGTAGAAATGGTGAATATTGGAAAGGGCCACGTGAATTCCCTCTTTCAGTTTTGACTCGTCCTTTCAAAATTTGTTTTATATTGACATTGATTTATTTAACGTTAAGAATAAGTATTCCATTCACTTGATTATGACACCTTATCTGTGATATTCTTGCACCGGTGTTTTGTAAAGTAAGAAATATTTCTTACCCAAAATTTACGTTGTCATTTCAATCGTTTAACAAATTTGTTTTTATTTGATGATTATATGACGTTGATTGTCGAATTTACTTTTTAAGAGCTGCATGTCAATTCATAATTGCCATATAGTCGTAAAAGGAGGATATATGAAAAATAAAAAAGAAAGTGAATAGTTAGAATCTTATAATATATGGTATACAGGGTGGACCACGGAGCGTGATCAGTAGAGATTACTTTGTTATTAGCAGTCCGATCGAAAATGTTTTTACCAGCTTTTGCATGGTTTTAAGAGAGCTTTACCGTGATAGTGAAAAATTACTGGTCAACTATTTTTTTAAATGTTTTTTCAAGGTTACCTTGAATTTTTTGCAACTGAACATATAATTTTTTTACGCTTGTCTGTTAGAGGATTTCAAGACGAATTCGGCACATGTAAGGACATGACATTTTTTTCATCCGGTTCGAAAGAAAATAAAAAAACTAAATACTCCTTATCACAAGGAGAATCACAGCTACGCCGTTAT
>NW_014333516.1:111355-131474 GCF_000341935.2 Cephus cinctus
GCTCGTGGACACCATTTTGAACAATTAAAAAACTTTGTATCACAAGGAGAATCACAGCTACGCCGTTATTACGCAACCAATGTTGTTGACAAGTCAAAATTTACGAATCTTAATTGTAGCGATGTTCAAAATGGTGTCCACGAGCTGCAATGCACTCGCGTAGACGGTGAACGAAAGATTGTTTTGCATTCTTTATGGCCTCTCCTCTACACTGATGGCGACTGAAGACGACAGAATGGATGCGTATAACGGCGTAGCTGTGATTCTCCTTGTGATAAGGAGTATTTAGTTTTTTTATTTTCTTTCGAACCGGATGAAAAAAATGTCATGTCCTTACATGTGCCGAATTCGTCTTGAAATCCTCTAACAGACAGGCGTAAAAAAAATATATGTTCAGTTGCAAAAAATTCAAGGTAACCTTGAAAAAACCTTAAAAAAAAGAGTTGACCAGTAATTTTTCACTATCGCGTTAAAGCTCTTTTGAAACGATGCAAAAGCTGATAAAAACATTTTCGATCGGACTGTTAATAACAAAGTAATCTCTACTGATCACGCTCCGTGGTCCACCCTGTATAATAGTAAAGTTGAAAAATATTGTTTATGGAGACATTTGAAAATCAATATTGTAAAATCATGCGGAAATCAAATGCTCGGAGACTGCGAGGTAGAAAAATAGTAAGGATAATGATGTGCAACCCTTGGATTTATCCTGTATGTAACACATGAGGATATCTATGGGTGAAATGGGATTTGAATTTATCGCTAATATATACATAGCACGGCTGACGGCCGCCATTGAATTCCAGAGTGCTCCTTAATATTTAGGGGTATATTATGATTTTATTTGAAGAGTCTGCTTCCCAAAATCTTTCAACCATCAACTTTTATATTATCTTATACATGGAGAGAATTTAAGCAACAAAATTACTCTCTCACGGGAATCGTGAGAAATAGTAAAATATTAGTATACATTTGAAATAATAATGTAATTATAGTAAAGTGGTCTGTAGATAAAATTAAATTTTGAAATTTAGTGCGGCCAATTTTAAGATTTTAATAATATTTTTTAAATTTGGCTGTACTTTTCACGAATGAACCCCGACAAGACGCATCCCGTTTGGATACAAACATTATTGGACACAACGTAATTGAGGAATTTTTTGACCATATGTTTTAGATTTTGTTAGATGCATGTTCTTTACAAAGATCTTCCATCAAGCTTAATCCTGGGTATGGCCCATGACAACAATCCAATATTTATCTGATCCGCTCACTTCGCTCACTGGTCGACGATTTTTAACCTAGAATACGATCATATCAGTATTTAATATATATGTTTTGTGACATGATTTTCTGATCCACGGTCACAAGGTGACTCCGGCTATCGATTCAGATAACGTTCTCGCGTTTTGGTTCCCTTCGGGTCACAACCCTGCTCAGAAGCTACGCTTTCGGGTTGATTCGTACAGTTACGTCAATGCTGTCGGAAGATTTGATATTATTTTAGTTCAGGTCGAGGTACTCATATCTACCGTGGGGAGATAGTCTCGACGTATCAAGTTGCCCACCAGTGGAAAGTACCCGACGGAGACGTCTCCACGGACCATCAGAAGCAGAACTGAAGTATCGGCGCCCTGCTGGAGAGAGCCAAAGGGCTATAGAGAGAGCGGAGATAAGGTTTTGATACCGTACAGAGCAAGGGAGGAACCCCTTGATCCTAGTTAAGGATGTGGTGCCCAGCTGTCGCCCGATGCCCTGGGAAAGCCGCCGTGAAGGATCTCCAAAAGTTACGTACCCATTCCCTAAGGAACGCTCTTGATTTCGTTTAAAGGGACGACTCGAGGGAAAGGAAGAGTTATCGGCTATAAGGATCTTGACCAATCAGAATGATTAGTTCTCCGTTGTTATCTCTTGATAATTTCTCTAGTTGTGTCTCGCGATATGCAGGAAATTCTATGGATTTTTGTAATGTGTTCCGGAGATGTAGTGCTGTGCCTTAGTGCAGTGACCACCTGAGTGTCCTTTGGATACAGTTCTCAGCCTTCACGGATTAGCTGCACCAGCTCCGGTGAGGACTCCCAATCTATTAATTGGTGAAGGGATTTCGGTTCGATAGTTCCGATTCGTTTTGTTACGTTCTCGATCTGTTGCTCTTTCTGTCCCGCATAATTTGCCTGACGCTTATTCCAACCCTCTATACCTCAACCTAGCAGCCTGAGCGGCCGTGCATTTCCGTAACCGTCCGCTCCCGTTCGTGCATCCAGGTGCATTTGCTGATTTTACGCAACCCCAAAGGTCAGCACCTACGATTGTGATTAGTCTACAAAAATCGGCAGGATCCGTTAAGTTATCATCGCTTCTGATAGGTTTCGTCAGAGCTTTCATTTTGGCGGAGTTGGGCCTGTTCCACCCCAATTCCCAGATCATATACCGGCTTGTCAGTTCTCGGTGACAAAAGAATTGGCTGGTACTCCCCTGGCTTCCGGATGCATGAGCGAAGGGTGGAAGACCGAAGGTAACGCAGGTTGATTCTCGAGGATAGTTACGTTTATTGAATTTTTCGCTATCGATGCCGGGTTAAGAGAATATGTTACAATTTATATCAATAGATTCAAAGTATATTTTAAGATTGGTGGAAAGCATTTTCTATCATGCAAGCACAAGATCCGTGATGATGTACTAGTTACGTTAGCTTTTTGCTAAAAAAAACTTCCAACAAAGATATTTGGAACACAAAAACTCACAAAACAAAGGTAATATTCCTTAAATTATAAAGTTATCAAGAATGATTTAGATAATATTGAAATAATACAAACTCAATGCAAAATTCTGTCATGTTTCAATCGCGATTTCTGCTGCATGATGAGTTTTTCAGATGCAATATTGGATAATAAAATAAAGAAAAGATTCTTTACACTACCCTGCTGTCAAATATACTCCAAGTAGAAAACTGTGTAAACACAAATTGTCGGGCCCGTTGATTCAGAAACACCTGATCTGCACAAAATATTTAATGTCTTCAGACAGGTATATTTCTGGCACATTATTACTTTCGCTGTATTTGACAAAGAATAAAAAAAGTTTGTTTTACCGAAAGAAGGCACTGTCAAAATATGAAAGAGGATTGAAAATGTAGGATTTAAAGGATAATTAAGAGCTTTAAATATATGTACGTAATAGTTAGACTTGGAGATTACCTCATTAGTAAAAAAACCATGCCCTTATACTCTGACGAAAAAAGAAGAAGAAGAAGAAAGCAGTATCTTATTGCATTACATTCCGGACTATAATTTGGGATTTTAAAACTTTTTAAGGTAGTTCACCTAGCACCATAATAATATAATATTATTCCAATATGTATAAATTCCATGTATATAGTTCATTACAAAATTATTACGTGAAAAACATGATAGTAATTCAACCAGTTGCTCTTTAACACTAAACCTACCGACATACTATATATACCTATTTCTACCGATGGCTGTCCAAAAACAAACAAACATGCATCTTTAAAACATGCAGAGGGGTAGAGATATATAATTTGACAAATTTTCATACCATATATTGTGTAAATAATACAGTAAAAAAAAGTTAAACTTTCCTAGATTTTCTATTTAAAAATCATCCTAATAATATTTTATATAAAAGAACTGCCTGGACGCTGAGATATTTCGACAAATATATTGGTATTCTGCCAAGCGAGGTAGGTATATCTATTGTAACATAGCGTTACAACGCTGGAGGGGATATCACCTGGGAATAAAATAAATAAATAGGACATATCAGGTGGGTTAGTGGGTTTGGTGACACAGTAGTAAGTGCCCGATTTGGCAGTCTAAAGGTAACAGGTTTGATTCCCGATCAGAACTCGTAATTTTTCAGAAATTCCTAGCCTTTCAGCGCTCTCTGGCTGCCCTGAGGGAGAATTAATTATAGCGGAGGAGGAGCCGCGGGCACCCCGTATACTATATAGAGCATCTTTGGCTACTTTCATTCCGTATATCTCGTAAACTAAATTGTAAATAATTTTGAAATTTTGTATGCATGACCGTTAAGTACCTGCCAAAAACATAAAACAAATATCTCGAAAGAACTTGAATAATCGAACCACCTCGAATATGTGACATTCACATTTGTTTTGTACAACTGTGGTAACTTTAAAGATAGAGTGACAAAGTTCCCACTTCTAATTTAGTACTTAAAGTAAGAAAATTTAATATAGTGTAATTAATTAACAACTAAACAGCACTGCATATTACTTATTTTACTTCATTATGCTTAAGTCAACTTTATGTACCTATTCTCTTATCATTAAAGTATTTTTTGGATTCAGGAGAGTGAACTTCCAATTTGATTGATAAATATCTTTAAAGCTCTTAATAAGTTCTTCAATTTTCTTTTACTTTTTTTTTGTGTGAAGTGATGGTTCCAATTTTTTGTATGACTAACCCCGCCACAGGTTTTAACTAAAAGGCGTGTAACTCTACAATTTTTCTTAAACTACTTCATTATCTCCTAAAGAGCTTTAACTTGACATTATATTTTATTTCAATTTTCCATTGGTGCGGTTCTAGGGAAATCTAATCACAATGTTGGGATATCCTTAACACTAAACCTACCAGAGCGGTCAAATGACCGCTTTTGAGAGTTTAATCAAAATTGTTAAATTCCAGGTTTTTATTTTTCTTGAACTTACTGCACGACTATGCTAAATTCTGTATTAATTACAATCAACTGGAAAAGACTATAATGTTTATTTCAAAAGCGGTCATTGGACATCCATCGGTAGAAATAGGTATATATAGTATGTCGGTAGGTTTAGTGTTAAAGAGCAACTGGTTAAATTACTATCATGCATTAAAACGCGAAGTTATCCAAAGACTCATTTGAAACTTATACTTTCACGATGCGAGACATGCTGAAAAAAATCGCGATAGAGGCTCCTTTTAAGGAGAGGAACCACTGTGGCTAAATGTGAAAATACGCGTGACGTATAATAATTCTATTGCACGCTATCGCGAGCCGTAAAACTATTGTAGAATCCCGCGCCTCAGCAGTGAACAATTGTACAGAGACATACAGAGGTAAAAAAATGTCGCTTATATTCTTCGCCTTGGAGCTGAGAATCTGCACTAATTGTTCAAGACTCAACATTATGAGCCAATGAGCTAAACAGTTAGAACAATGGTATAAAAACCTACAATTATTATGTATAACGCCGCCTAATTAAAGATGAGTTATGATGAATGAGCATGAATGACCACAGCTGCACACGTTGGGGGTACCACTACCAGCGCTCGCTGTGGCAGAAGGCTTAATTTCTAAGCGAGGAAAATCCGCTGAGTGACAGCTCGATTTATTGGCACCCTAAAATGTTTCTATCGAGTTCATGTTAAATGTTCGCAGTCATATGGTGTGTTTCTGATAATATTTTTCAATCCCTGCCGAGTCCTTTTTTCAATATTCGTCTACAATTTCATAAAACTATGTGATAGGTGTTGCATCACGATTGGCAAAGACCATGACCGCCAACAAACTGTGAGTGTTAATATTGACTTTTACTTAAATAATTTTCTAGAGAATGACAGAATAATCGCGCTCTACAAAATTCGAAATTTCATCGGAAGGTTTTAATTGAATCGAATACATTTAACGAGAGTGTTTTCGATGCTGTGATTTTTGAGTGCGACTTTCCTCGCTTCAAGCCCTTGTCCTTGGAAATGGCGCACATGTAGGAACGCAGTACGATTCACCCTCATGCAGGCCTCATTTTGGAAACAACTATTTATCCTACTCACAGACTAGTGCGTCTATATCTAGTTCACGCGTCATCGTTCAAGTAAACGTCGTCTACGAGACAAGCTGACGAGGCATGTGAACCGAGAATCGGAAATCGCTTCAAATGATTTCGGCGAATCGAAATCAATCTCTCTTGTAGCATGAAGGGACTAACATCGGGCATGAATGTTCGGAATTTGGGTAGTTGGTAAGAGGGATAGAAACCTAAAAGTGACGAGTGTGGTTGATGTCTGTGGACTTTCAATGAAGATGATGAAGTGGTGGAGAACGATGGGAGATACCTGAGTGGTTTTTTTCCGATACGTAGACAAGACCTTTTACAACATCCTGCTGAACATAAACCTATTTGCCAGAAGGCCAAGACACTCGGATACGTAAATATAGCGTGGTAACGGTTCTATTTGGTCCGTCTTCTTTTTCATATAGCAGGATTGATCAGTTTCCGAGCTGAAAATTAACGCAGAGAGGAACGGCTCGCGTGTCGTACATCGGCATTGTGACTAATCGATACTTTGTTCCAGGAAGACGAAAGGTTTTTTCTTTTTGTGACTCATAGAACCTTATGAATATATACGGATTCGAATATGGACCCTACATTTCCCTTTAACTCCGTCAGTTTGCTGTGGCTGAACAGCTGGCACCAGGATATCGAGACGGGGAGGAGTATCACTGATATGGAAAACCCATACCTGGCAGTCATTTACTTTTCATTTCAGCACGTTCGGAAGCCGATAGAATATTTGTAGATAAACTGGGATTCGTAGATAAGCGGGGATACATGTAACAGTATTTAGACTTTGTCACGTAGCAGATCTGGAACTGGATCATATCTGGCGGTTTTACTATTTTAATTTTTACGGCGGATTTCCTGCGTAGAATGTTTTGAACTTTTTCTCTTGCTTTGGTGAAATTTAGTAATTGGACAATCTTGTGAGATTATTACCTTTGAATTAGCGTTTCTTTATTAGGTTTAGCTAATTCTTTGTTTCTATTATTGCTAATTTTCTTTTATTGCGTTATTTTACTCTTATGCTGTGGAGAACAACACTGCATAGGAGGTTAGACTTTGGAACTTATGAATAGGTCGATAGTTATTGTTAATGCTAGAATGCCTATCATATTATTTGTATATGTCGATGCCTATCAAGAGTCTGACAGACTCTGCGTCGTTTTATCGATAACATTTTGACTGTAGTTATTGGAGGTTAACTGTTTTTGTTTTTTATATTAATATGCCAGAGTGTGAAAAACAAGGAAATATATGGAAAGAAAAAGAGAGTTTCGATAAATATTTTCGACGTTATAAGTCGTAGTAAAAGAGGTACTTCAAACAAATGTGAAATATACACAAATCCATAGAGTCTCCTACACTCTGCATAGTCATTCTAGAGTTAATTTTCGAAATTCAGAAAACATTTCTTTCTTATCCACATCAATATGAAATCTTATGTCTAATTCATAATCTCTGGTCTTCAAGAACTAAGCCATCCCTCTTCGTTAGTAAGGTCCAAACAGCACGAGTATGGTAAAAAATAAGTGGTGCAACCACAAAAACAACAGCAAACGTCCAAGGTTATAAGTGACAAACTTAACCCTCTATGGGTCCGTGTAACTTTCAGTTCACATTTTAATTTATCGACATTTTACAAAATAATTATAGTTTTTTTTTCATGAGATGGCGCACAAATCTTAACTCTATGACGTTGCCAACACAACCAATACTAGTATTCATGACCATTGCTAGGCTCATCAACCTGAAATAACAAAATAAATGCTGTGCAAACTGTCGGCAGTAAAACTACGCGAAACCATTTCATCCAATTGATCTTATTTGTGCTTTTGTCAGTGATTACCAAACTAAAAATAGTAGACATAATAACTCTGGGTTAGTATATCAATAGCAACCTATTCGTTTGCATTTCAATTTTCAATTTTTTTTTCAAATTTTCAACTTTATAGGCCGGTGTGACTTGAAAGTCACATAGTGAATATATCGCAATACAATTGTTTAATCGCAAAAATTTGTTTTCATTTGTATATATAGGTTTATAATTTCTGATTTTTCGTTCCCACAATTTGTTTGGAGTTAAAACAAAAATTCGACCCATAGAGGGTTAAAATATTTGTGCGTGAATCTAGGACATCCGTGCGACGATTAAATTCTTTAAGAAAAAAGATTCCACAGCCATGATATGTATTATTCAGTGATTTAAAGAATAGTAAAGTATATCAGGGAACCATCACCTCCGTCCAATGTGCGTGAATCAGTATGAGTTTCAATAAAATGCAGAAAATAACAAGACTCTTCGAAATAACCGTTGGACTCCAGGCAGTCAATGGTGAGACGAAAGAAATTCGCAATGATTCCTCGAAAAGGTAGCAAGACGTGAATTCCAAAAATTTACAGCTGGTCCAGATGGTCATCGCGGATGTTTGAGCAATAGAGTCACTAAAACTTAACAGAGAGCAGCAAGCGCAAGAAAATGTATTGAACCTTGCAATCTTCGATACAAAATCAAAAGGTGATAAAGCGATACGCAACCGTCGATATCGTGGAAGCAAAAGTAGCAAATATAGGGCATTTAAGGTAAGCTATGATAAAAAATAGCGACGCATATACTGTTAGGTAAATATGAAGAGTTCAGACGGATGATCGTTTCATAAAAGATAGCAACCTACAGGCAGAATGACAGGTATCTAAAACCTTTCATTTTCCCCAATGCCCTTAGGTAACCAAGAAAATCAATAAATTTCGGGAAATAAGACTCATGCCAAATAGAAGGCAGTAAAATGCAGCTGTAATCGAAACTAAAATACTCACATTTACATGGTTGAATAATTACTCGCAGAAGTGCAGCTCCTAGGACATCTGGGTAACCGCAAAGGAGTGCTCGATCCAGGAAATACATCTTCAAGGTACTCACGCTTGCAGGAGAAAGATATTGTGAAGTTCTAAAGTCAAACTAATAAAATGCATTGCTTTTCATCGTGACTAAAATTGAGAGAACCTTCATAAATATAGAAAACAAGAAACGAGATAAGGTAGCTAATAGACTTTGTATAATGAATCACGGCAACAAAAGTGTTCAGGAGGAGGTCTTTTATGCTGAAGGGCCAGAGGCATGAGATAAATTAGCACACTCTACGGAAATAACAATCTTCGGTTATACATCAAACAGAATCACAACCTGGGTCACATGAAGAGATCTTGTTAAAGGATAAATCACAGGTTGATTAAGGAAACCAAAAAATTTACCTGGAATAAAATACCCGACTATATAACGATTAGTTTCTGCGTTCAGTGCCGAAGATGTCTCCCGACCAAAGAAAGTGATCCAGGACCTGTCGGTGCCAAGTAGAGTATGTATTGTAACGTGGTGTCAGGACGACACATTACAAAAGCCCCGCACCTCCGCGCACTGCCGGCGGCACGGCGGTGCCTCCAGCCTCCATTTCTAAAGATCTCGTAAGTCCCGGGTTCGAGAAGAAACGGGGTAAAATAGTTTACCGGCGGTGGAGGTACGGGCCCCTTTTGGATTGAGAGCCCGCACGTGAGGTGTGCCCAACCGCTGGGACTCACTATCGGTACTCCAGCAACTTTAACCGGCTACGGTTTGCGGCTCCGCGGGGAAGGTGCTGGAGAGGAGGATTGTTTTGGTTTTGACCTACCGTGGAGAGCGGTAGGGGGTGAAGACAGTGTGTCGCGGAGAGTCTCTGGGTGAGGACTCGGGTATTCGGCAGACCGTGAGAAAAAGACATCTTCTTCTGTGCTCGGACGATAGCCGAACTATATCGGATAATCGCGTAGAGAACCATGGCTCCCGTTTTTTATTATTATCAATATAGTGCAAGTGCGTGGCCGAGTGTGTGGACCACCGAGTGTCCAATGAACACCTCCGTGGAGCTGGAACGCGATACCATGGAAATAGGCAGAAGGGACACGGCCGCTACTATTTGGATTTTTTAACGGCTTTATGGGACAGTCAGTTTTCGGTAAGTCCCACGAAAACAGTCTTAATTTGAGAATATTATGCGTGCCAAGATAGCTGAACGGGAGTGATGCGGACACACGGATCCCTAGGATGGCTACTGACGTCAGAGCGCACACCCCCTACGAAGGGGAAGCTCGTCTCCAACGAAACCTGTTAGGATCACGAATCGCGCCGCGAGGGGATTCACAGATTCGGTAGGCACACCGAAATAGGAACAGGTCTCAGGCAGGCTACCCATCACGACTGTGAATAGTCGTGAGCCGCCATTGAGGAACACACTGTACGCGACGGGATTTGTATAATCTTCTGTTTATTTAGCAATAATAAACGAAACGGTTTCCTTCTCGTTGTTTAGTCATTTTGCGCGCCTATCCACTGACTCCGAAATTCTCTCTTGTTGCTCCAATGTTCCCGTCTAACATTTTCCGTGCGCTGAAGCTGAACCACCGGGAAATTTGTAAAACGGCCGTTGTTTTCAGATCTTTTTTAAATTTTAACACGTTGTGAGCAGCCACGAATCATTTGTAAACTACGTTGATGTACCGAATACGTCATAGTATCTTTCACAGGAACTCTGTTTACTGTGAAACAATAGACAATTATTATAGATTCTCGCAGCACAATCCACTAATGAAAAATAGATAGAAAACAATAGTTTGCTCAAAGGTAGGCAGTCGGACACTTTATGTTTAGTGCACACTCTCTGGTTTCATTATAAAAGTAGTCGTAATGATAATCTGTTAGTTTTCCAGGGGGAAGCAGCCCTATTAAGTTCGACAGACATGATGCGGCTAATGCTAGTGCCGTCACGTCAAGACATTTTGTGGCACAAAACTCGACTGTGGCCGTAACTGTCTCTAAAGAAACTGGTGCTAAAGATAGTTGACACTCGTAGAGCAGTAGGGATAGGTGGACCTGCTCCAGGCAGGCAGAATGGCTGGCGAACTTCTTGTTGGCTGTCGACAACGTATATTTGGAAGAGGACAGTTCTAAGATGTGGGATAACGTTCAAGCAGTCGGTAAGGCAGATTCCTTGGATATCAGTAAGGTAGTTCCCGAAGATAGCAACAATTCGAAAATGAAACGGCTCGCGGCGACGTTGATGTAATTCGTATAGAAATATAATAAAAATACAAATATCTTGTTTAATGTAATTATTATACAACAGTGGTCCTCTAAAACCTTACCACTGGACACTGTTGCTCTCACGCGTTGTACTAAATCCAAAGCACAATACTCCTCTGCCAAATCTCCCTATTGCAACGTAACATAAAAAATAAATAAAAATACAGGAATTTTCAATCTTCTGTCATAGAAAATAATTCAACGTTGTTTTATTCATCGCTGGTTTTTACGGTTCACATTTTCGAGAATATTTATTTATACTAAAATTTACATATTTATATTTTTATTTGTTATATCCTTGCGTACTGATTAAGTAAACACAATCAAAATTCGATAATCAGAGCTAAAATAACAATCTATAAACAGCGCAGGGTCTGACAGACCCCAGATAGGCAAGAGCGTATGCCAAATTATAAAAAAAAATGAGACATTAGCAATACAAACAAAATTTAGCACTGCTGGATTTCTATAAAAATCGTATAATTTATCGAAAATCAACAAGTTATGTAAATACTTGCTTATCTGTAATCTCAATCCGCAAACTCCGAAGTTTGAATTGAGGAAATCTGAATAATTTTATAATTTTCTTTACAGATTCTCTTTAATTTGCAAAGAAACTTTATCGCGCGAATTTCACGTTATTTTCTATCGGCTTTCATATTCGTATTATTAACTGGATACAAAATTTCATACGGAATTATGTCGAGAGTTTGAACAGGAAGTTTAGCTGAGTTAACGAAAGAATATCGCAATCTGAGAAGTAGCTCTAATTTTACCGTTTCACGGAATACTCAACCGAAGGAGAAATTAAGACATTTTGAAAGGCACTTCTGACTCCAGTGATAAGAAGTTCAGTAACTGACGTTTCATCCTCTGCTTGCATGAAGGCAGACACAACAAGTGAACTCAAGTATTTCGTTCGGTTATATGTATATTTCTCTACAGAATGGCTTCTCTACAGAATTTTAAAAAAAGGTTAAGGTATCAATTAAAAAAGTACATTCTATCGGCAAACAACAAAACAGAAATGTTTACCATATATAGTTACAATACATAAACAATGTATATTATGCGTGCGATTCAATTTCCTATGTATTGCCGCTTATTCTGTACTTTGTTGTGCATCGATTTGTAACCTGTTGTATATTTGTAAATTTTAAACTGCCTAATTAACATAATTGATGCACATACGGAGACGACCGCAAAATAGCTTTCCTGCAATATTTTAACCATTGATATTGCATCATTTAGAGTTACCCGTGTCACATAAAAAGTCTAAATTTGCTCAAATATAACGCAGGTAAGGACATATTATCTTAATTATATTCTTTATACTAGAAGTTAAGAAGGAGCCTTTCCAACGTTAATCAAATAAAACATATTCAGTTCTGTGTATCATGACCGCTACAAATAGAATTTGCTGTCAGCTGAATGAAATTCTGACTAAATTATATTTCTATGTACACTGAGCGTCATTAATGCTGTCCAGCTTGTAGACGTAATACAACGAGGTAAGAGAGGAGAGTGGACGGCGCCTGCTCACTTATCTTGCTTGGCCTCTACGTGTAACGCAGAGAGCACTCGATTTGGCGTCTCGCTCGCATCATAGTGCTCGCTGCGTTGCGCGCAGGACAAGATACCTGAGCGGGCGCCGCCAACTCTTCTCTCTTATCTCATTGCACTGCGTCTACAAGCTGGACACCATTAATGACGCTCAGTGTACACTCCTATGAAAATTCTTAAATAGCACTTATCATATAACCTATTTGTAGAAAGCGATCTATGTCATATCCCCCGTCTTTCAAGTTATTAAATTCCATACTATAAGCTATTTGTACGCTTTGTGACGTATTTTTACGCGATCTGGCCTCGCCGGGAGATGTGAGACTGACCGGCGCATAGCTTACGCGATTCCTTCGCATCCTCGGCAACCCAGGGCTAACCTATTCTAACTTCGAACTAAGAACTATGCTGTTGAGCGCCAGGTTCTCGCGAGAAAACCGTAGGAGACTCGAACTCCCACATGAATTTCATATCAATTTAAATTTTGACCAAGTCGACTTTCAGCGACTAACCCAGCTCCCGGAGGCAGCAGGGATCTTCGAAACAAGGACAAGTTCCAACAAAAATAACAGTATTGCTTTTTGGGTCAACAATAACAAAATCGGTCTTTATTTCGTGCGTCAAACTTCTGACGCGACCACGCGTGTACAATACTTCTAAATTCAAACAATTTCGTGAGTAAATAGCAGATCCAATAAGATCGCAACTAAAACAACGAGGTGATTCACATAAAAAAATTGATACGGTCAAACGCGCCAAAAATTGTAACATTTTCATTTCTAATCAATGTTATACTAAATTACTACGAACATATTTCGCGATCTATTCTGCGCAGTCAACTTCATCCAATTCAATAAATACTGTCGGACACTCGGATAGAAATTTGAACATCTCAAAACTTAATAAATCCTTTCGTAAATCCGATAGAAATTTCAAAACATACAGTTTCAATACATGAGTCGATCCTAGAATATTAAGCGATCTAATCACGAAACATCAAAACACGACCTCAAGGACCATTTCGTGTCTGTTGGCAACACGTTCCTAATTTCAACGCGATACAACACATTTCGGAGATTAAATACTCAACCATTGCCGAGAAAACCAATCATTCGAACAAATATACATATAATCAGATCCATTCACAATAACGCGAATAAATATGTCCACGATGGGCAACACATTTACGCGCACACAGTCCTTGCCGGTCGTCGGAATTTCGTACCCTGGACGAACACGATTCTAATTGCGAAAATTTCCCCCACGTGCTGACAGACACAATCAAAACGTTCAAGACACGGGGTATTTGAAGATTTCGTCACTCACAAAACAACAATCGCTTACCGAAATCTCTACGTCTCTTCATTCTGGAAAATTGGCCCTTCAACGCGGCCTCGAACAACGTTCTGATTTTTCTCAGACTTTAACCCCCGAAAACCGAAACGGCTCAAAAATACGACTCGCGTGGTCGACAGTTCAGGCAAGAAAAAGAATTAACCTTACTTTTCAATCGTAATCGGCAGTACAGGAGACGATCACCCGTATCCGCAACTACTTCTAATTGGTCCTTCGGCCCCAATCAGAAATCTCCAATACGGCACCACGGGCCAAAGTTCAAAATATGTCTTCGCGACAATTCGTTCAATTCGGAAACAGCGATAACAGGTTGTCCCGCGATGGACTCCTTCATCTCATAGGAATCGGAAAGGTTCACAAGGCGTCCCCGGATTCCCAGTTCGCGAGTATTCGTTCCTATTTTCGCTAGCGGTGGGCCTCCTTCACTCGTTTTCGTGCGTTGCGGGTGCTCCGTAATTCGTCGGTCTCTGCCACGCAGGATGAGTAATAGCTCCGTGCTAGTTACTCGGTACGCATAGACCAATTCATGTAGCCCAGGTGATATCGTGCGTAGAATTGGTCATAGTCGCGAGGTGATTGGTGAGGTGAGCGACAGCGCGCACAGCTAGGGCCATTTGATGCTCTGACGTCCGTCAGCCTTTCGTCCTCCTTCCTCCCACGTTGATGATCCCTTGCTGGTTCTTCTCGAAATTCGGTAAGCCCGCGAATACAATATTCGCGGCATGGGACATAGCAAAAATAAAACAACAGAATCAGAAACAGAAAATTCTTAACAGTGTTGGCTCTTGAGGTGGTGGGATCTTGCCTCGATTCTTTTCTACATTCGCGTTTTCCCGCGTACCACTGCAGTTCCCGTTGAGGACCTGACGCGGTAAAATCTACCACGTCACAGCTTATGTGAATGGTTAGGCAATCGACATTATTTTTGGCCCAACTACTAGCTGACTAATACTACATACTACGGATTTAGTTCATGATGAAAATTCCATTAATTCTAAGAGGGTCGGAAGACAATGTATTGTCTGTAAATTGGTTCAATATTTTCGCGCAAGTCATCCATTAATCGTACCTATAACTTTCTGCCATGAAAACTACAAGATCTTGACAAAAACTACACCACCCTATGAGGGTTAAGTAGGATCCGTCGATGGATGGATTAAGTAGTTTCACGCTAACTCTCGTCGTAATGCGAAATGAATGGTTATGGGACACGAAGAGTGGACATTAAAGTGTCGCAGTGGTATTACATTGCAATATTAGACTCCAGTTTACAGTGTCCATCTACAGATACTTCGGAGTGGTTTAGAACAAATGAATAAAAAAAAAACCAACCTTAATTCCCAGTTTATAATAATACTTTCATTACATGTACCGAAAAAGCTGATAATTTTGTCATCAGTAATCGGATCAATGATCAATATGGGATGGCAGGAAAATACAATCACATTGATTTCTTCGGATAGTAGGTCCGATCGTAATTGTCTTACGGAGTTTTGTCATTCCGTGGGGATTTAATCGTACGAGATACAGCAAAGTACTTGTGCCAAAGTACAGGTAGCTTCTCTCTTCTGGTTATCTAGGAAGGTATTGGCGCTCTGTAATATTAAACACAATGACGTATAGTCGGTCCACGAGTTCAATGTACTTTTTTTGACAGTTCACAAGCAATGCAATCCTTAGCAAATCATGTGCGGTTTTCCATAAAATAATGTAAAGATATGTTAAAATAGAAATAGTAAAATATTTTTAGTATTAAAACCATGCATTATAAATACTTGGTAACAAACATTTTATACAGTGACACGTGTGCTTTGTTGGAGACTTCATTGTTTACAATCTGTCAAAAAAACACAAGATACTCGTGGACCAACTGTACATTGAGTGGTGAGCAGTTTAATTGAATTATATCGTATCTCCTCTCGATTCTGTGTCTACGCCCATGGCTGTCCACTGCTGTATTAGAATCGCAAACTGCACATATTGCGTTACCATGAGTGGCATTTTACCTCATCCAATAGTTGTTTACATATATTAATGATATATGCACCGAGAGACTGAACATGCGCATTCCTGGTCAACAAACATGAAACTTCCTTATTCCAATGATAGTACGGTTAAGCATTTGTACTTGTAAGTATCATGATTTCAAAAGCATTTTTTAAATCAGTGTGCTAATATGTACAACGGATGGTGAATATGGGACCGTGTATGGGCCTTGGCTCTAGAATCACAACTACCGAAGATACTGGCGAATTTTATTACTTTATTTCTCTGTCTCGCTACAACTTCTCGTCAGTTAATCGTCCATTCCGCGTCTATCCATCGATCGCACTAGCCAATCGAGCGTCACGGTGGGAAAGATGATTTCAATCTTTTACGAGTGTCATATATGGCTGTACTGAATTCATGTACAATATTTTAGTCATAATAAAATTAGAATATGTTAGCCATTTTGGTTAGATGGATATTAGATATTATAATCTGTGATTAAATACGGGTGTCAACTACACGTTTATCTCTTTCACTGTCAGTTGTGCTCTTATCACTCTTGTGTCGTTAAAAAGTTTACACGAGGATCATTTGAACAGAAATAAGTTCTAGTACGATTTACAAAATAAATTTGTAAGGCACAATCGCAATGATAAATCTTAATAAAATTGTCGAAACTGTTAATAGAGTTCGTTATTGCCCTTATATTAAATATCCATGAGTATGAATTTCCAGGAAAGCTGTAAGCTTTCATCAATAAAAAAAATACGAGGATATCACTGAGAGAGTTTAATGGACCTGAAAACTTATATTTCACACGTTCAATTGAGAGAACCAAACAGAGTCGAGGAGGATAAGCCTGAAGCACGATGAAGTTTAACCCTAACGTCACAAGATAAACGGGCAAAAGGGGTAGATTGCCCTCCACATCAAAATAGCGCTGATACCTGATAGCGGTTATCAATGGATGATTGAGCATCCTGTAATAAAGCTTCCTGACATGATAGCTTCTGAATTTTTTAAAGGCAATGCGCTTTTCGCACAACGTGTGCCACATTTTTTTTCGACCTCCGCGATTAAGTAGCACGTGGCTACCAGAATCTATACAATCACTGAATGTTAGATACGTCGTATGAAATGAAACAATCCTTCATGAACTATATATAGTTTACGTTGTACGGACGTACCGCTCCCTCTACCTAGATGTTTACATATACATATAACTATTGTATGATAGAATCTAGCTTACCCACCGCTGATATTTCAGTGCCACTAAAATCTCTAAATATTGTTGCGTTCTGCACGAAGATTCTCATTGAAGTCATCGCGAAACATAAACGTATGTCGAGCACGTATTTGGCCGAGAGGTAGCTTAGTATTCAATATCACGAAACAGTCCCGAGGGATAAGGTCCTACTGTCTGATAGCTGCAGAAAGTATAGTAATGTAGTCTACAGTGAGCATTGACAGGTTGTACATCGTTGATATGATGTTAGCCTCTGATTTTACGCGAGTATTTCGACGTCAAAAGAATCGACGTGGAAGATTCAAGTATTAATAAATAATGCGATGTGACAAGAAACAAGCAAATGCTTGATTATGAATGTGAGGGCGATGGTGTTGCTTAAGGAACAAGAGTGGAGATATTCGAGGGTGAAATGATACGCTGGTTTAGAGAAAGATCTTCTGTTTTCGATTATGAAACATAGAGTGTTTTGTGCAAATATAAGATAAATGAATTGCAAATGTGTGGACACGACGCGAAATCTATTTTGTTAGAAAACGCTTTTCCATCCTCTTGAAAATACGTATCTTTTTGTTTTTCTTTTTCGTATATTTTTCCCCTTTCTCTTAGTTTTTTTCGACACATCTTTGATTTTCGATATGATTTTCGTATCGTTTTCTCTTTTTTCTTTCTTTTATGAAAAAATAAAGTCTTTTATTTTCTTCGAAGCTCACTCTCGAGATTTTACTAATTTATGGTTCTGGATTCGATTTTAAGTCTACTAGTGACTTCTTTAGTATATGATAAACCATGTGGAGAATCGCAGTTTGTTGAGGAAAGTCAGGTAATCTGAAAATTGATGATTATGACCTTTTTACTTACGAGTGTGTACTTACGAAGTAACAATTACATTTTGGTAAGTGTAAAAATCAAACTTCACGTACATAAGATATTTTAGGTCAACTTTCAACAAAACGAGATTGAAATATTTTGGAACTATACGTTGTCTGGTTTGGAGGCCTAAAAATACGTGATTTTCGACGATTTTTTTATAGGGAGAGAAACTATGGAACGGCTTAAAATTTTTAGTGTATTTTAACGCACATTTGTAAAGTACAACAAAAATTTTATTATCCAATTGTCGCAAAATGGCAAGGTCATTAGTTGACCATTGAAGCGCCTCGCCGCTGGAGTCTCGAATTGACAGGAAAGATAGTGTGCATAATTCTTGTTTGAAACATAAAAACCAAAATTATTTATAATTGTCATATATTTTTATTATCGATAAACCAAAAAAAATACAGAAAAAACCATGAAATATTAACTTTCAAGCTTCAACAAAAGAGTGACGATTTTTCCAAAAATTTTTTCTTTATTCGTGCAATAAAAAACGTATAAAATGACTTTTTTTATTAATATTTTTAGTTCATTTAAGGCAGTTTTCAATGTTCTAGAGAGTGAAGTTTGATTTGGGTCGATAGGGCAAATATTTTTTTATGTAATTCATGCATGAAAAACACTACTTTTCGTGCTCCCGAAGTGTGGCGAAAGTGGCGTTTTATATCTATGAATGCGATAAAAATGCTGCGCATACGCAAATCGGCCCAATTTTACATTATCGCACTAGTGCTTTCTTCTCGAACTAGTGCGATAAAGTAAACTTTGTTCTCGCGCGCTGTCACGAAATGCATTCACTTTGGAAGCCTTCCTTGCTCTTCTTATGGCTGCCTCCTTCAACGAAGAGATGTGTCAGTCACTATTGAGGCACAAAAATTAGCGTTTTTCATGCATTCGTTACAGAAAATATTATGCGATACTGGTACAATAAAGCGAACATTACACGCAGTTCGTGAAATTTCTCGCACTTGTATCGCAAAGTACTATTTTGATATCACGCCCGCCGATTTAGAAAAATCACGAAAACGAGATTTCGAGAAAACGCGCTTTAAAGTTCTTGATCGGAAAAATATTAGTTACTGGTAACTTACAGGAATCTAATGCTAATCAGCTATGCCTGGTACATAACGTAGTCCTTCCGCTTCTTCAAAAAACTCGTTTTGCTGCATTTTTTAGAGTCTACGAGTAGTACGAGCCTCCTTAGTGCTGTAACTTTGGCGCCGGTTTTCCCGCGTGATCTGTTGCGCGCCGCTCTGTTCTGCGAACATTTTGCACTGCTGGACAATACTCAATTCCAGCAACCCCAGCATCATCAATACTGCTGTATAGCCTTCATTGAGCATGCCTGCAGCCATATAGGCGGCAATTTGTACGAATTTAGCCCCAGAATTCAAGTTGTCCCTTTCGGACACATAATGTAGAACTCACAATCTGTATTCGACAAGATTCGTACCAACTACGAATAAAAAACATTGTCAGAGAGCACCTTGGTATCTTTTCTAAACATTATAACTCGAGCGGAGGACCAAAATACCTGACCGTATCATAACGCGCGCGCGGGCCGGCCTGCTCTAGCCAAGCGTTCGCACACCTGCTCGACGCTCGGATCTGTATCTTCCAAAACAATTCGAGTTGACTTCTAAAACTTTAGGAACATACTTTTCAATAGTTAAATCATCGATTAAAATATGATTTTGTTGACCCTCTAAACTAGACGACTGCCTTAATTATTTTCTGACTATCGTAATTTCAAAGCGCTTTTCCTGCCAAGTTGTAAAAATGTATGAAATAAAAAGATAGAAAGAAAAGTACGACAAAAATTCGTTCCACAGAAACTGAAAACTTGGAAACTTCCGGTGCTATAAAAGTTTCACCCCTTCACCCTGATCTACACGATAACACGTACGCATGGCTGGCAAGAAGACGGAGCTGGTTTATATGCAAAAGGTATCAGTCGTGTACGTGTAGGATACGAGTGTGCCTTTTTTTTTCTATATCACCCTCATCCTTTTTGATAGATATCTATCTTCCTCATCCACCTGCCCTTTTTCCTTCGCACTGACTCTTTCTTTCCACTATCCCTTCTTTCTTTGTCTCTTATTCTCTCTCTCTCTCTCTCTCTCTCTCTCTCTCTCTCTCTCTCTCTCTCTCTCTCTCTCGCTCTCTCTCTCAC
>NW_014333516.1:131501-151532 GCF_000341935.2 Cephus cinctus
TCTCTCTCTCTCTCTCTCTCTCTCTCTCTCTCTCTCTCTCTCTCTCTCGCTCGCTCTCTCACAACCATCATTCGGCATCCTCTTTTCTTCTGAGTTTAGTACGAGTGTTCGACGTTGGATGTACACTAGAACGGATGGGACGTGATGGACGGGGTTGGCACTGAGATGCTGAATCGGATGGGGGTTGCTTCTGATGCCGTTGCAGAGTGCGGAATGTAGATGGATATGCCGTAGACGTGATTTGGAGCGCATCTCCTTAATGCATCATTCATCACGCGCGCTTCTATGCAGTCTACCACGAATCGTCTTGGTTACTGTAGTTAATACTTCACAATTACGAAAGATTCTTTTTATTGTTAGTAACGTGGTTATATCTATGATTGCCAAAGTGTTTTTTATCACTCCATACAGATTCATGGTGTTTTTTATAACATAAGAATTTGTACAAAAGTTTAATCTATTTCAAGTTTCTTGCATTATTAGATTATTAAATACTAATGCCAAATATCGCAATGATTCAAAAGAAACCAGACGTTGATCATTTATTTGCACTAGCACAACTGAAATGATTCAATAGTTTTACATGTTACATTCAGACTAGATCGAACTTGAATCGATTGAACTTTGAAAGTTTTACCGAAGTAAAAACTTTCAAGCGTAAATGAACCTGATATTTTGATCTTATTTATAGGAAAAGTACTCGTAGTCGTGTTTCGTGTTAGGGATTCCCAAAGCAAAATTTCTTAACCGCCAATAACCTTTTATTGAAGATAATTAATGGTTTTCTATTAATTTCCATTGATTTAACATACATTACATTTGGTAAAGTACCATTGATAATGGAAAATTTTATTACTGGCTCCGTATTTTTCTATTTATCACTAAACTATTTGGCTCGTAGACTGACTATAAGTTTTATTCTTTAAACTCGTCTATGGTGTATATATAAGTATGATAAGATGTTTAGATTCTGACGGATTGTTTTTTATAAATTGGTGCTGTTAGATACAGGCTCTTTTTTTTAGTAGATTACTTAATATATTGGTGACAATCACGTTCGCAGAGTTTATAAAATAATCATATATCTTCAGAATGTGCATCTTCATAATTTACTCGTTAATTTACGACGACGCTCTTCCGTATTCTATTATGATTTATGATTATTTTTCAAATCACTCTCTACTATTTAATTACTATAAATTCCACAAGTTGGGAGGCACTTAAAAAGACATTGTAATAGCTGTAAAGTATTTGGGAATATGACTTCTTTCATGAATGTCTGTATAACGACGACCAAACTCAGCTACTGAATCTCTCAAATGTAACATCGAAATTCGCTATTATTGGTTCGGATATCTAATGGAAACGTAACGTCCGGTTTTATCTAATATTTTTCGTTTTCAATCATACGGGGTCTTGATTTAACTTTATTTTACGCAATTCTTTAATTGCACATTGCAGTTTTCATCATTTAATCCGGCGGGGAAGATTTTACTGGCGACTACACTAACCATTACGGAGAATGGATGGAAGGGAAACTCGTTGAGAGGCAATCATTTGCTGCAAAGAAATCCCACCTGACGGTTAATTAAAGTGAGTGGAATATCCCCCTTTATACTAAAATTGGTCGCAAAATCTAAGATAATAGATAAATATTTATAGGAATTCTTATAATCGATTTCTATAATTTCAGCTAGTTTTAAATATATCATGTAGGTTACAATATGTTGTTGAATTATAGGATTTTAATATCGCATAACCGATGTGTAACGAACGTTCGAAGTAACTCCGTGCAGGAGATTTTAAATATCGGGTTTAACATTTATCTGTACATGTTGGATAGCAATCGGTCGCTGCAACAAACATTTGTTATCATACATATATCCAAGTTAAAGGGTGACTGTCATATTTCACGATAAAACTTTACGATCAATTAGAAATCTTCTGAAATAAGGAAAAGGAAAAAGTAGTTCAAAACAATACTAATTTCACAGTTAAATAAGAAACACGACAAAAATGGTGAAAGTGGGGAAGTAACTTAATTTCGTAAGTACCAGATATTTTTTGCTTTCCTTGTCACCTGTTTCCTAAATCCCCCGTCGAGATGTCACTGAACGCCCTACACTCAACCCATCAAAGTGCCCTTTAGTCGTAGCCCACTGTCAAGTGGGAAAGTGGGAACGCATTACGATCTCAGTTATAAAGCTTTTATAATAATATCGTCGTGGCTGCACGTGTTTCACAGGTTAAGTACAGAATTCTAATCGCTATCAACTTTATATTTGCCGTCTGTCTTGTAGGGAGATCAAGGTCATCTTTTCAAATACTGTGAATTGCGAAAATATTGCTATGAAGAAATGTATTATTCTATCAATCGATGTTCCGTCGCATACGGAACAAGTCAATGTTATACACAGTGTAATCTATCATTATATAAATCATATTCCGACTCGCATTGATATTTTAACTAATTGTAACACATGCGTTGCCCCAAGACAATTCATCAGTTCAGAACATACGTCTCTGACCTGATGGCTGTAAAAAAGATTCTACAAGTCTATGTACGAATTACTCGCCATATAGCACACTCAGTGAGCCACGTGCAAGACTATTTGACATTTGTCTAGCAGATGCTGCTTTCTCTGTTTTAAACATCTGCACCTTTCATACATTTTTTGACTACCATTTTAGACAATCGAAGCGCCCTTTCACAAAAACTGTTACCATACACTCTAGCATCAGACGTCCACTCGAGGCTTGGGTCAAGCGTGGAAAACTCTTATTGTCATGACGAGAGCGTCATGCGGAATTCCCAAATCAGGCCTGATCTATGACAGGGATGTTCAGTATTTTTTATCCCAATGATCCCTCTCGTGGTTGGTGGCAAGAAAAAAAAACTGCTACTCTCGGATTTTTTAATTTTGCACCAATGGGATTAGTAGTTCTATCCGAAGGAAAAGAGACAATGTGCCTCTCTATTTTCAGAGGAACTTCTCGTCACCAGTAAGATTTTAATAAATAAGAAATATGTTATAAGATAAGATGATATGAATGCTTGAATGCATTTAAAATTTACAAGTATTTAAAACACAAAATGCCTTAGACTTTCTTTTCTTTTACAAGCGATTAACTTAGAATGAAATCAACTAGCATATTTCACATTTTTGTATATTTCTTACTAATCATAAAAGCGTTATTGCAACAAAATTACATTAGAGTATATTATTATAATTATACGATCCTTTTGTTTCTGACTGACATAAACTTTTGGACCTTACTGTCGCGAGACAACCACTTTAAGGTAGTTCACCAGAAAATCTCACAAACTGACCCCTTTTGTTTAGAATTCGATTAAAAGAATTGAAACTCCTACGCCGTTATTTAAAATTCGAATCCATTTTATCGTCTAGTTAATGAGATATTAATTAATATCTGAATTTGATCGGAAATGCTTAATGTACTCAAAAGTTAGAAACTTGACCTACGTATTAAAAATTATAACATTAGCTGAAAGCTTGACATCCAATGCGCTTACTAAACAAAATTGAGCATTATTTACCATACAGTTATGAAGAAATAATGTGTCTAAAGTAGATATGGGACGTTTGTCTCCGTTTGTATTAAGATGCTCTGTGTCTATACGTAATCGGCAGGAAAAAACATGGGGGCACAATATCGCGTGATAAAATTTTCAAATTTTTAATACCGTTTTCAATTTGTTACACAAGTTTTTTCACGAAACGTCTACCAGTGCGTAGTTTATACATTTTTTCACTTATAACTACTTCAATTGAGCAATCAATCAAGATTATAGACTTGATGCTATTACCTGTTAGTAACCGCGTGCTGTCAAAAAGTTCAGTTCAATTACCAACCATGCAAACGCATCTACAGATAGTACTACTTACAATTAGTACTAATCAAAACATTGATATAATAAATATTGAAAAGCATTATGAATTGCTTGTGGAGACAATTTTTATGTACAATTATTAAATAAATATTTTAACGGTACAAATTGGCTAACCTCTCAGTACTCCTGTACAGAGAGCGCAGTAGTTAGAAACAAACAATAAGGGCAGTCGGATAGTGTCAATACCAACCGGCAGGTGAACAAAATTCTCTCAAAAGTCAATCTGCTGACAATAATATATCAATAATTCCGGTAGATGATTAGCGCTTCTCGCTCAAATAAAACCTCCAAAATTAATTTAGATATTCTAAAATAAAAAGAAGAAGTAATCAGAATGGATTTCAGTCCGAAAAGATAACGCAAGTCTACAGTAAAGTCATTAAAAAGTCTTTTCGCTCGACCTATGCCTTCTGGGATAGAGTATATTAGTTGCAAAAATTTATATTATTGAGAATTTTGTCGAAAACGCCGGCATATTAGCACATGCTATTCCGCCGAGCACATTACGTAAAGAAAATTGGTCAATCTTCTGAGAAGAGCATAGCGATCTTCCCTAGAAACTTAGTTGACGCCATTTTAATCTCGATCTATTATTCTCATCGCAATTAGTCAATTTGCACGTATAGCCATAGCCAATAGTTAGGCAGAGGGCTACTAGGGCCACCTTACTAACACACGCGTGTTCTGTGTTCCTCAAAGACAGGCTAGAGTGAGATAATAGGAATAGATAATAAAAAATATAGGGTTTACCTCTACCAGTCCTTTCCTACATTACCGACAATATACTTGACGATTATAATTGAAGGCGTCTAGCTGTAAGCTTCAATGTTTGACCGCTGGGGCGTGAAATTCATGTCGCGCGACTGTTCGCGGATTAAGATACTGCTATATGTTTCATACAAGGTCTAAGAATAAACGAAATATATTAATAATTGTCATAAGTTATGATAGTACTTATGATATTACCAGAGATACTGACAATATCTAACGGATGATAAACAACACGAACATAAGATGGTTTGATTAATTTTGAGAAATTGTATGATGACCTTGCCATTGGCAATTTCATTTAACAAGAAGATAGTTTCTAAGTGAACTCTTCTATCATAGTTGGATCAATGCGTGTAATATATTTTTTTTTAGTAACATGAATCAGCACAAAGATTATGTTTACGATAGTACGAGCTCATTACGCCTGACAAGCAAAAATGGACAAAAATACTTCAATTTAAACTTACAATCTATCTAATAAGTCTCTCCGTTATAGATTGGCAGTAAAACTTATTACTGGAAGTGACATTTTGATATCGGGACCAATCGTCTCAGCGGATCTCTTTTCTAGATGAAATGAAGGGACTGCCGTATATTCCTATACTAGAGGTAGCAGTTCCAAAGAAGAAGCGAGGAATAAGGATATTGGAAAACATTGATGAATAAAGTCGACATTGCTATTGGACATAAGATAACGATAAAGGTTGTCAACCTGATACTGTGTTATGCACTGTGAAGGCATGTTTTCATAATGTTTTTCTTATAACATGGTGCTATGCAGCACTGCTAAATATTTAATGGGAATTAATAATTCACGGAGTTGCGACGAGATTTGAGAAAATTTTTTACTTAAAAATTTAGGCGTATTCTACCCTGTTACGTCCGACGCAACGCAACCCCATTGCCCCCCCCCCCTTCAGCACCCCTCAGTACCCCATTACCAAAGGTCAGAGACCACGACAGATGTAACCGACCCTCGACGAACATGGGTTAATTATTATAAATCATAGATTATATATACATATATATTAATAACTAAGGGATATCATCATTTCATACTATACTGTACACGACATCTCATACTCTCACACATTTCCAGAAATCACACCAACACTGCGATATTGTCGGTGGAGGCGCAGGAAGAGAGAGAGATCACGGCAAACAAAGAACAAAAACGGCACGTGCAGAAATGCTGAACAGAACATTTAAAATCGAGACGCTCAAAGAGCATCTTTTGTTATGACACCACGAATACCGCGCACAGCAGAATTCCTATCCGTCACCTTCGCACCCGCCTCACCATCAAGATAATCCTGACAACACACTAATCCGAAGAAGAGTCCGCGATCGAAGGCCTGTAATATGAATCCTATTGAACGACCAGGCACGACTGTCCCGATCACGCCATAACACGTATCCAAATTCCCTAAAACTTCCTGACATTGCATTCAACCCCCTCCAAACCCAGAATCTTCCTTACGAACTCCAATGCAAATCATCCTCAGTTACTAATCAATCCTCCGGTAGAGCAGTATTCCCTTTTGAGTCTTGAGCCGATTGTCCGCGCCAGTTAAGTGTTGTGCCGATCAAATACCTTAGGGCCTATTCTGATCTAGCTTGCCTTAGGACCCAAGCGAAAAGTGTATCACTTCAGTGCCGGGCGTCCACGCGAAAAGAACTCAATTCTTGGCATTTCAATAAGCATTCGTCTAGGCGAGTGTCCACCTTAGGGCTGGACCAAGAATTCCCCGTTCAACCAAACCTATTTCACTATCGTCGAGAACCGAGCGCCGTCTCTCTCTCTTCCTCTGCTCATCCACCGGTAAGTAACTCACATTCTTACATCTATACATATATATATCTTTGTAGCTCACGCTACAGAAGTTGACGATCACACATACATTGTATTTGGATTTCATTTAGTTAGTAGATTAGCGCACACTTACTATCACATATACTTGCGACACCTACTTGTATTTCTGTCTATCATTTATTATATTGAGTTAAACTATACTTTCTTCTCTTGATTTCGAGACCTGAACCTATTAGCTCCTAAATCCAGATAAACCCTTTACCAGTAGCTTCAACCAAACTCCCGTAGAAGGAATGAGTTTTCCAAATCAATCTATTTAGTACCTGTTTGCGATCCTCATCTTAACTATCGACCAAGGGACATAAACGCAAATAGGCGTGCTCTAGCACCTTAAAGTGGCAAGAACCCAATATCTTTTACGTGATCTTTGATTTCAACACCTATGCTAGCTCCCTGATGCTCCCGCATACGGTCGCTCACGCATAGGACGTAACAACACCAAGTAGTTATAGCTTACACAGTCACTAAAATGGTAATGATAAATAAAATTCTAGTTATGTGTATCCCCACAAAAAGTTGTAAAAATGCATGAATATGTTGCTTGCGAAACTGATTCATATAAATCATGTGTGGTATCTTTAACGACGGTGCGCTTGTCAAACTAACTACGAGTTTGTTATTATTGAATTAATCCATATAATAATTTTCTACCTCCTTTCTGAGGTAGACTCATTACTGTTTCTTATTCTATATAATTATCGTTTAATCTTTGTTAAATGTACTTCGTTTTACTAATGTTCATTATATCATAAATAACAATTTTTCTAAGCGCAGTGATTGTATCAAGAGACTCGCTCGAGTCTCGCGCCATGTACAAGCAACCCGCCGTACAGGGCACAGTCCGCCGAGACTGTTTACTCGAAGCATCTCTTGTACATGTGTTTCGATTCTAATATTTTATAAATGGCTATGTGTGAGAAAAAAATATTGATACATTCACTATAGGAATCAAGGGTTCTGAATCGAGTGTCACCAAATTCACTACGATTAGTGTATGAGATAAGGGCATATTCACATGGCGAGCGATTTTATTTCAGGTCCATAGTTATCATCATCGTCGTCGTCATTTTCGCACGTCCATTTACTTTTTTTACACGACAGATGGCGCTGACTATTACACAACACAATCAAATACACTTTGTACATGAAGCTACCGTTCAGACCGATTTTCCAGTTAATATAAGGCTGCTTTCACAATAGTATAGAATTATTAAGGCTTTAATAGCATTCATGTGGAGCGCGTGTGTATGGGTGTACGTATGTGTGTGCTTCGACATAATTCCTCGCATTTTAGGTGAAATTGTTAAGAGATAAAGGATGTCCAGGTGTTCCTCTCCGTAGTTTCCTGTATCTAGGTGTCGGACGTGGAAAAGTCCAGGGTTTCCAGGTGTTCTGTTCCGTAGTTTCTTGTATCTATGTAGGTATTAGATATCCCCCAAAAAACACTTACGTGTAAAAAACTACACCAAGTACAGGAGTGCTGTGTATTCCTCTAATAAAAAGTATTGATATCAGATTATGGAGGCCAAGTACATAAGTCACTACATGTTTGCCTATTACATGATCTAGCACTAGCCCATCATTTTAATTGTATTTTCAAAATTTCTTACAACGTTTTCACTATTCTTTTACATTACTACTGCTTCCCGTAGTTGATTATGATTTAATGGTCATTTAATAATTAATAAAACTTTAGGTGATTCCCTATCGAGTACTACTTCGCGGGTTCGTGCATTTCATGACATAAATTTGCGTTCATTATGCCAGTCATCAAACTCATATGTTTTCACAGATATAAAATGTAAAAGCATTATGATTTCGCTAATCAGAAAAATATATTGCGTCGTCGAAAATGTTGAATGGCATATAAATATAATTTTTAAGTCCCTTTTTTTTAGAAATGCATAAAGATATATACAAATTTTTAAAGAAAATGTAATCTTCAGTGCATATAAGCGTCGTTAATGGTGTCCAGTTTGTTGAAGCCGTGTGGTAAACGTAAGAGAGGAAAGTGTGCTGGATTATTTATGTACCTCAGGCCGTGCGAACAACAGAGAGGACACTATTGTTTGAGCGAAGCGCCAAAGCGTCGCTCGTTGCACACTTTTCTGGACACTCTAGACTTCTACGTCCGACACCTAGATACAAGAAACTACAGAGCGCAACACTTGGACACCCTGGACTTCCACGTCTGACATGATCCACGTCTTCCACGTCCGAATCAGGACGAAGGATTTCCGCGGATTATAGCAGCGTGGTGAGAAGTACACTCGCGGATGCCAAAGATAGCTGCTTTGATTGGTTGCACTTAAAGGCTTCTCATTTAAAAACTATCGCGAATTTTGACAAACGGTTTGCGGGAGGGTACTCAGGACACCTCCAGGCATCGCCCACTTTCCGGTCCAAAAGCAGTTCTGGGACACCCTGTAATTTCCCAATCATAGATCATTACTCGTGATAAAAAAATTAATTTAATAACTCTTTTTTTATGTCTCAATTATGGGCGAAACTTGGCAACGTCGTGAATTTGTCAGGTTGACAGCATTGCGAAGAGCGTGATTTGATCTGTTTACGATGCTCTTCTTTTCGCGCCAAAAATCACAAAAAATGGCTGCGCCGGCAGGACGTGTTCGTGACATCTCAGGCAAATTTTCCACGAAACGGAAAATTTCGTGAAAACAAAATCTAGTAATCGCGGCGAAGCGAAGGAAAAATCAAAGGGAAGAAGAAGCTGACCATTCCACCACCATCGCGATCGTACGTCGAAAAGCATGTCATCCGGTCGAAAAGGAGTCTGATATTAATCATGCAACGTGTACCCTTAGTAAAGATATGTGGAGCCTAAAGATTCCGGCAAAAATGATTGATTATATGAAATATTGCTTTGGCTGTGTGCTGCATAGAAACAAGGGTAACGTTGAGAACCTGAAGGCCATTCTACAATGCAATATAATAACACGTAACACGTAAGAAATAAGCAATAAGATTTTCAATTGATATTTACCTAATTCCATTGGATCCTCGAATCAAGAAGGAGAAAATCGTTTTTGAAACCGAGCGTTTTCTAAGTCTCTACGATTTTTGTGACGTTTTGGACATAGCAACGATACGGAAGCGGTTGCTAGGGTTTTTAAGGATTTCACGGAGCACGAAACGTCATTGTCAAATGTCATTACCTGTCACCTGTCAATATCTCTGTCAATATATAAATATTTTAAAAAATGTGTATGCGTTTATTCATACAGATAAGTAAATCATTACTTCATTTTTAAAGTCACGATGACTTTCATCGTAGGAGAAATTTGATTTCGCTAACGATATTGATAATGACCTCGTCTATAGAGTTGGTAATGACAGGTGACAGGTAATGACATTTCACGCATGGAAATATTGGCGAAATATTACGTATTTCACGGAGCACGGAACGTGATGAGTAGCATCGAGCATGCCCCGTTCTGTAATCTGTAACGGCTTACGTTAAAAATATATAGCAACGATATTCCGCTTCCGTATCGTTGCTATGTCCAAAACGTCACCATAATCGTAGAGACTTAGTAAACGCTCGGTTTTAAAAACGATGATCTCCTTCTTGATTGGAGGATCCAATGGAGTTAGGTAAATATACAATTGAAGATCTTATTGCTTATTTCTTACGTGTTACGTGTTATTATATTGCATCGTAGAATAGCCTTAAGGAGGTTGCTCAGCTAACGCATGATGGTAAGAAGTTGCTGAGATTTATTGAGGATATTGGCGAATATGTATTACGACTCTGTGCGAAATTTCAAGTCATTCGACTGCATTGATGTTGAGCAATAAATTGTTGAAGTTAGGCTCTTAAACACGCGCGACATAGCGAAAGCTGTACCATAATTCTATAACAATTCTCGTAGCGTTATAAAAATGGTAAGAGTTGAAATCAATAAGGTGGAAAAAATTCTTTATATTTTTCTAAATAATTTCATCGAAGAGTAAAACTTTTTGTCTGGCTGATTATCGAAATATTGATGAAATAAAACAGAAAATTTTAGCTGATTTGCGTAAAACGGTAAAGCTCGCTACGACGCGTGGCAACAGCGCTATCGAGTCGACCATTTTGAATATGCGCCACAGTTTGAACGCACAAACTGCTGTTATTCCCTCGTTATGAGTGACATTTCTTACCACAGCTTCGCAAAGACTATTCAATATTTTTTTATCCCTATTGTTATTTTTGTTCCGCATGATGACAGAGCAGAGTAATACAACACGAATTATTAAAAAAATCAGGATAATTAAAATTTGTTTATTATCAATCAAACGTTTTTATTAGTCAATTCGTAACTATCAAACGATTTTGCATCGATTGAGCTCCGGAAAAACAAAATCCGGTTAGAAAAAAAAAGTTCCGGCCAACTTCACACCAGATTTTGATTTTGATTTTCTGAAAAAACTATTGACTATCAAACGTTTTTACAAGACTATCAAACACTATCAAACAACTATCAAACGATTGGAATAAAAAAAAGTTTAAAAAATAAAAGTTGGCCGGTTAACTTCACGCAGGTAGGATTCACAGCTGAGCGCTGACAACTATGTTAGAAAAAAAAAGTTCCGGCCAACTTCACACCAGATTTTGATTTTGATTTTCTGAAAAAACTATTGACTATCAAACGTTTTTACAAGACTATCAAACACTATCAAACAACTATCAAACGATTGGAATAAAAAAAAGTTTAAAAAATAAAAGTTGGCCGGTTAACTTCACGCAGGTAGGATTCACAGCTGAGCGCTGACGATGCGACGTTTGTATTTGTGCTCAATGGTACCAGCTACTGAAAACTGAATTGCGCGTTTGCCACATTTCAACTTTGTTAATAACGTATTTGCAATGTAAATAAACGAAAAACGATTAGTAACATATTTAAACAGTCAATTATATCGATCCTACTTATGCATTAGCTAAAATTTCTTTATTTAGGGTAAGCGAAAATTTAATTATTCAAAGTTGGCAGCCGCTACAGGCACCCGTGTATAAGCATAGGCGTTCCCCCCTTGTCGCCTGCCCCGCAAAGATACTGAGTAACCTCCTTAAGAGCTGGCCTTCTAAACATTGTACCTCACGCGTTTGACGATCATTCAAAATGCGGTACGTGGTGTGGATACAGTGCTGACCCGATTACCTACAAGCACAAGATTCTGCTCGGAGGGAAAGGCCTTACGGACATAAACATGAAAGCATCTCTCTCGACGATATTTCAAAAGTTCGCATCTCAGGCCGAAAAACTGGCACCATGAGGTTCCACGCAGAGAAATGAATCATTCCACCATCAAGCCGCAAACAAAGTTCCGAAGTCTATACACTATGGAGGGTCCGAATCCAATGACTTTCGTATAGCGTCCACCGCTTGTCAAAAAAATTTGGGCACGTCTTACGTGTTGACTGTGCATGAAAAACTTAATATTTCTCCCGGCAAGTTCACTGCAGATTATCGAGCTAAAAAGGATCATTATCGAGAAACTCAGGCAGCTGCCGCTAAATGTTCGGTGTCGAAAGCCAGACGACGATCTCTTTTTCAAGCGCGACGAAATAAAAATCTCAATGCAGAAAGCAGAGAGGGCACTACCTACTCATCCGGATGTGGGTTCAACACCGTTGACGTCGATACTCCAACCTCAACGCTTCATAAAGTGATCCCTGAAGACAGTGTCATAATATATTTCGATCTCGAAACAACTGGCCTGAACTCAATTTCGGAAATCGTTCAAATATCAGCAAAACGCGGCTCGGAAGAATTCAATGTATACATGTTGCCAACACGCGAAATATCTCGTGGCGCATCTCTGGTTACTGGCATAATTGATGAATTTTATACATGTTTTCTATGAAAATTTGATTAATTATTTTCGTATGATAACTCTGTTCATTTTATCATTTTTACAGGACTGGCAATCGATAACGGGGAACTTCGAACTAACGATATTCTTCGTAGAGTGGCTATGCAACATTTTATAGAATTTCTGAAGCCAGGTCCAGCGATCCTAGTCGCTCATAACGGTCAACGTTTCGATACGCCTATGATTTTAGAAGAATTGTATAGTCTCGATCTAATGTGTCAATTTCAAACGGTTGTCTGCGGTTTCTGTGACAGCTTGCCTGTTCTCAGGAACAAACTCTCAACTCTCTCTCTAGGTGCTGCAAGTTAGTAACTTTGATCGCCTCTTCGTCTCTTTTTCAGAATTCTATAAAGTTTGGAGCTTATCGGCTCATTGACCCACTTTTGCTTGCGGGTATCCCTGTTCCTCTGGTGGGCGGTGGTTGTATTGCATGTATATAGTTTCATATTAGGGCGATTTCAGTGTTGCCTGATTTCACACCTAATACTGCAGCTCTGAATAACGCCTGACTACGACCAAGTCAGGTTTTCCATAATAGGACTTGCCATGAAATTCTCTGATGCGGGCCAAGTCAGGCATTCCGTAATAGGGCTAGCTGTGACATTGTCTGATCAGGGCCTGATCCTGGTCAGGATCTATATTTCAGGCTGATCACATTTACAAATGTTGTACTGATGCATGATCAGGGTAGGATCTGGGCCTCATCCGGCTATCCTGATCAGGCATGCCATACCGATACCTGATCCGAACCTGATACGCCATCAGGCAGCCTGAATAAATTTTTTGCTAGGGCTTCCCGAAAGAGTTGCGGCTAAGAAGTCATTCCGCTTATCGAATTTCTTGGAGGAACTAATCGGCGATGATGCTTCTCTAGGTGCCCATAATGGGATTATTGATGTGAGGTTGTTGGAGAAAATTACTCAAATTGTAGGCATCACTGATGAGGAGCTTCGAAAGAATGCTATAAGCTTTCAGTCCACCCTGGTTACTGCAGCGCAGGCCGCTCAAACTAAATTTAATAGAAATAGCTTCGACTGTATTAAAGAAGGAGTTTCCGCAGGAATGATCACGAAACTGGCAAAAGCCGGCTTAATAGTAGATCACTTTAAAAAATCGTTTTCTGATGGCGGGGAAGAAGCGGTAACAATCCTGTTGGTATCCGATATTAATGGACGGCCCCGGGTGACGAAAAATAAAAGAGTTTGTCAGAAGATAATTACGGAAATAAAAAAATGCATCGAGAAACCGTAATTAAATGTGTTATTGATTTTTCATCCAACTTGGCCTTAGAATAAAGCTCATTTTTGTAGACCTTCCAAAAAGAGACGAGCACTTCAAATGAAAATGCATACAAAATATTTTCTTACAAAACATTATAATAAATTATTGTTCTAGAATAAAAATATTCGCACATTTGTAATAATCATAATTAATTGGATGTAGTTATTTTTTGCAATTCATATTAATAATTTGTAGGCGTAATAATCCATAATCATTTAGACACGCTATAGAAAATTTGGAAAATACAATTAAAATGATGGGCCAGTGTTAGATCAAATAATAGGGAAACATGTAGTAACTTATGTACTTGGCCTTAATATTATGATTTTAATACTTTTTGTCAGAAGAATTCACAACACTCCTGTACTTGGCGTAGTTATTTACACCTAAGTGTTTTTTTGGGGGGATTGTATAGATCATGTGCAGACTTATCTACTTATAAGATACTATCTTTTGTACTATTGTTGCTAGTAGAATTATTATCACACTTTACATGGGCGAATATACGATTCATAATTCCACCTTTGTTTACTGTGTACAGGTCTCATAAAAATGTCAAAAAAATTCAAATAATAATAATTTTGCTCACTTACGATGGAAGAAATGGGCTGAAACTATTTAGAGTGATTATGGTAGCGGTGAGTTAAAAGACAAATAAGGGAGGACCGAGAGGAACTAATTGTCGAATAGGATAGGCCACCAACCGATTCCGGTGGTAATGTCGTAAATTACTGGGATGGAAACCGACGATTTCCTCAAAGACGAGACGCAACGTAACGCGACTATTATTTCCCGCAAGTTTTATTTCGCGTCGGATTGCGAAGGAGACCTGGATAAAAGGAAAATGAGGGAAACGAGGCCTAATTGAATTGAATTGAATTGAAAGAAATGAGTTTAAGTTATACTGGCACTTGCCACTCCCTTGCAGGACATAATCAGACGCTCTGTTAGCTCTTACTACTTGAATGAGCTTAAGGACGCCATTTTAGAGCTCTTAATTCTTTTCTTTTTACTCGTTCTATTTTTGGACTTTGTGATAGTGTCTTTTGTGGGGAAAGTACTAAGTCACTCTCTAATGGGAAGAGGTGTTAGCATTTTTACGTTCAACTTAATAATCGATAAGTAGTTTCAGTTTTGTAGAATTTTAGATAATTTGATTGACTCCGCTAACCGCGTCCGTAGTATATACTGTGACGTGGCACTTTGTGTACGTCACAAAAGAGAGAGGAAAAAGGCGAAATAAGAGCTACACCGTGAGGTCCGCAAGGCAACCTAACATTTGCGTCGGGCGTGGACTGAATTTAGCGTGTAGAATATTTATTAATTCCCTTCGGGGTCTGTATATTGTATGTTACTAGCAGTGGTCGGTCCCGTAAGGGAACCGATCTGAGAGAAATTAGAAGTAACGAGGCCCATGGAACAGCAGCGACGGCCCTGACGCCAGCAAAGGGGCCCGACCAGTGCGATCAGTAGCACTGGCGTGACGTAGCCAATAGGAGGAGGAACAGCGCGACCGCAGAGCACCACTGAGCCAGGCCACCTACGCGGAAGGACGCCGCGAGAAGATCTAAGATTCTGGCAGCATCAGGGTGTTGCAGTGACGGCCTGGAGCCGTACAACGAGGGATAGGGTGCGGATGAGATTCCCGCCCCAAGAAAAGACACTGCAATCGCCCAGAAGAGGAGAAGATGCGCAGATCTATTTTTCTAGGATCCCGGAGACAATTAAAGATCGCGGGCGAATTGGGTCGCGTAGGGGCTAGCGCGAATTTGATTAGGCCCAAGGGTAATATTCCTCCGCGCCACTAGAGTATGTAGCGGGCGAGCGGTCGGGTAGCGTCACTTGCGGTGTAGCTAAGGTATCGTGCGGAGTTGTGCCAAGAGTGTTGAGTTAGCGTGAGAGTGAGAAAGAACAAAAGAAAGAGAGAAATGGATAGAGACGGGATAGATGACCTGGCGAGAGCGATTCAGGGTGAGTAACACTACCGAGCTATATGATTTTGTAATTGATCGAGATTAACTGGACCATAGATTTAGCTGCTGGATCCAGACAGCACGCGTCGCCTTTCGCTTACACGATCGTTGAGATCCGATGTTTTCCAATTCGATGGCGATCTGGAGGATCCGTTATCTCGCATCAAAGTTTCGTTTTCAGTTTTGTGTTTGCTTATTCGTAGAGCATGTTTGAAGAAACTGCATGTAAATTATTAATATCCAATCCACGCTATGCGTAATCGTTTCGGTCGTATGTTGTGTATCGTAAGTGCCGCGCAGTGGAACTTTTTCTACCGGCAATAAATTCGTAGATACTAGGAAGGCAGCTGGGGGATTCTGTATTTCCTGACTGATAGTTTCAGTAGGTAAATAGGTCTCCTAAACTGATTCCGGCCTCAGAATTATTCGTAACGGAATAGGCTACAGATGCTTAACGACAAGCGACAACAAATCCAGATTCCGAGCAGGAAATCTACGTGTTCTGTGTTTTAGGTGTCTCGACAAGAGATTAAGCACCACTATTTTTATCGCGTTCAAATTTGTAAATATTGTGAAGCCGCCGAGTCGGGCACTAGGCCACGCGTCAGCTGATTTCGTAAATATTACTGTATCTCCTAGTTACGTGTGCATTACGTAACGCGCGTGTTGTTACTGGAAACGTCTGGCATTTCAGGACATAATTCTGTATTTACCCTAGAGGATTCTAATCCTCCTAATCCGTTGCATTGTTATGATGCGTGTTGCGTAAGGAATCGGTATTCCTTGTTATTTGAATTCTAAAGGCCCGTTGGTCCCTACAGAATTAATTGTTTGAAATTATCAATTCTTTCATTTGTAATAGAACCGTTGTTCGATTTTATTATTATTCACGCTTTCTAGGTTATTGAGGAACCGTTGTTCCGTTTATATTATTATTCTTCGTTTTATAAATTATCTTGGAACTGTTGTTCCGTACCGCGTTTCGTTATTACACATTTTCATTATCTTATTTTTATACTTCGTCTTATTTTTCTTGTTTTCAATAAATCGGGCCCGTCTATGGGTTCCGTATGTTTAAACGAAATATCAGGTTTATTTGATTTCTCAAAGCCCCTTTTGTGTTGTCTTGTAGTTATTGTAAAATTTCAGGTTCAGTTATTGTCTCCCAGACCCAGGACCTTACCGCACAAGAGCTGGCCGGGGCATCCTCTGGAGGCAGCGGTGTATCTTTTGGTACACCTGGCGCCCAGTAATATATTTTATTAATTGTTTCTCGCGATGCTATTTATTTGTACGATTCGTCGTCACAATACATATATCTGAAAGTGATGAAATAAATTTTCAGAAAATTTAAATGGAAAACTCACCATTGCTCGGAAACACTGCACAACCAAGTATGTACCAAAGTGTGTCATTTCCTATGCTTTCCATGGTAGTCACGTTTTACTCCCTTACAAGTACGTCGTTTTTTTTTTCACGTCTCGATGTGGTACTCGCGTGCTTTTGATCACGGGACGCAGAGTCGTCCCACGGGAGATAAAATTCGACTGTACCGGCCAAGAACTCCAGGGTCCCGATTAGTATACTAAACGAGATTAGGCTAAATTTTGGTTTATACATTTATTACATGCGATACGCCGAACCATCATTACGCCAAGGAAGTAACCAGTAGAGAAAACGTCACCTTTTCCAGTATCATCGGAGGAAAGCAGCCAAAGGTTACGCCAGGGAGCGTGGAAGAACGCCAACTTCAGCAGGCGCCTCCATCCCGTCACAGTCGGCCCCGAATAGAGTAGGGAGCCAACTATAAGAGAACATCGCCATGGACTACCATTACGTTTCGCCAGTTCTGGTACCGGTGCCCCGTTAAAGTCACCTGTATCGAAGGGGGAGCTCAGGCAGCTACCCTAGGCCGAGGAGTCACGACCCTCCGCCACTAAAACGTCCCGTCAACCCAGGACCTGACCGCAGCAACTACCCGCCACTACCTGGACGCCAAGATCGTCCGTATGTTCCGAGTCTCGGGAAAAGGCAATATACGCGAGTGTATCCTGTGTAGCCTGTAAGGGAACATGGATTTTGCGTACCATCCTTCCCAGTATCGTAGTTACACGATCCATTGAATGCTCTGGTTAACATCTACTCTAAAATAGAGCATCTCTCGTCGGGTAGTTATCAAATAGTTTTGCATTGTTAAGCAATTATCGAATTAGTCCATTGGCATGTTTGAAATATTTGCGCGTAAGCCATGATTGGCCGAAAACTTCCGCGTAGACGATTGGCCCAATGGGCCCAAATAGACTTATTCTGAGGGAGCTAGTCTCGACTGATAAGGAGAAGGACCCTTCGAGCCCCATTCCCGCGTTGACAGCCGTCTTGGCCGTCTTTTGGGTAGAAGAAGAATGTATCGTCTTCTATCGAAATTGTATCATTCACAGTAAGCGTCTCGGCGCCGAAATCTTTTATACTTTGTGCCTAGATTATAGCAATATCTTAATAGTGCCGTAATTATCCTCCCGGTGTAACGTATATTATTTTCAACTGTCAAGACTGGTGAAGTACCAGTTCCTTCGAATTACGATTTTGCCCACTTAGCTCTTAGAGTGAACCAGGGTTCGGAACGGTAAAGGGATAGTTGTGTTACAGCAATAATAAAACGTTCTTTCAGATAAACTATTCCTTGTTTATTATAATTTGAGTCTCTATTCGATATCATCTATCGGTCCTGTACAGTCGGTGTAATTAGAAATGTCGGAGAAATGACTTCAGGCTGTGAAAGCCAACAACTCCCAGCTACGGATGATGCGTGACTTGAGGCTGTGTAAGCCAACACTTCCGGCTACGGATAATGTGCGAGCGATCACTCTGCTAATTTGTCTACGATAGCTAAACGCTGAACTACTGGACTCGATATACTTGGGGTAAATTTGCTGAAATGAAACTAGAATATCACACAGTTGTCGACGGACGACGTAATCGCAAAAATGCTTGTCTTTCGGATGACAGATGTTGGATATAACATGTAGTATACAAATGTGTACATCTCAATGATGAAGACAAAAACCGTAACATCGATGGATTAATTATTTACCCGGTCCTCCGCTTTCTCATGCGAGTTGCCTTGGCCACCTAGTGGCTCGGCAGCGAACTCGTGCTCGCTCGGATTCTCTAAGGGACTAACAGCCCTATTCATAGTCCGTCCTTATCTTAAGGATGAAGGACGCCTTGATGAAGGCTTCCTTCAATCTCCAAGGCATCTATGTTTCGTAGTCACACCTCGGCTCTTCCTTCCAGAAGGACGGTATATTTTAGGGACATGTAATTGCCTATGGTGGCAGGACTGGCCGCCACCTCAGTCCCTCTTTGTCTATTCGAGCGGCATTTTTTCAAAGAGTTTGAAATAGGAATCGCGTAGTCTATACTATAATCCAAGCCAAGATGCACCTTAAATCAGGAGACTCGACCGAGTCTCGCGCCACGTACAGGCAACCCGTCGTACGGGGCACGGCTCGCCGTGAATCTTTACTCGAAGCATCTCTTGTACCTGTGTTTCGACTCAAATATCTTATGAACGGCTGTATGTGAGAAAAGTTTATTAATACATTCATTCTAGCAATCAAGGGTTCTGAATTGATTGTCACCAAATTCAATACGATTCGTGTACGGGATCAGGACGTATTCACATGGCGAGCGAGATGATTTTAGTTCAGGTCCGTCGTCGTCGTCGTCGTCTTCGCACATCCATCGTATTTTTTACATGACAGATGGCGCTGACTGCTGTGCCTTCTTTACCTATTTGTACTCTGTATGGTGTTAGTAATTTACGAATACACAACACAATCAAATACACTTTATACGTGAAGCTACCGTTCATACCGAATTTCCAGTTAGTATAAGGGTGCTGTTACAACAGTATAGAATTATTCAGTTTTTAATAGCCACCATGTGGAGCGCGCGTATATGGGTGAATGTATATGTGTGCTTCGGCATAGTTCCTCGTATTTCAGGTGACAGTTTGTTCAGGTATTCCGCTCCGTAGTTTTCTGTATCGAGATGGCGGACGTGGAAGTCCAGGGTCTCCAGATGTTCCTCTTCGTAGTTTCTCTTATCTAGGTACTGGGTATGGAAGTCCAGGGTGTCCAGGTGTTCCGCTCCGTTGTTTCCTGCATCTAGGTGTCAGACATGGAAGTTCAGGCTGTTCAGGTGTTCCGCTCCGCAGTTTCTTGTATCTAGGTGTGGGACATAGAAATCCGGAAAAGGGTGCAACAAGCCTTTGCGCTTTGCTCAAACTATGGTATCCTCTCTGATGTTTGCACGGCCTGAGGTACGTAAATAATCCAGCA
>NW_014333517.1:0-5030 GCF_000341935.2 Cephus cinctus
TACGCCACCTCGAATTCCTCTCTCAATGAATAGCAACATCTCTACGTCGTTTAACAACTCAAGTTTAACGCTAGTACACTTGAGCATAGCATCAAAAGCAAGGCCTGATGCAGTATAATAATGAAGAGCATCTAAATTGTATATAGAGGAGCAATTACGTCTGAAATTTTCAAAGGTGTCAGCCAAAAGTAAAACATCCGTTTTCAAATACAAATCAGAATATTCACCCAATGTTTTTATGTGAAAAGTTTGCTAAACTTTAGATGCATATACATAATCTGAGTCTGAAATATCTTCATGATTTAATTCCGAATAAAATTTTTCTTTAGGTGGTAATTGCTCATCATCGAGTTTTATCCAACTGTCCACGTAATCGTAAGGAAAAATACCTTTTCACGTTAATAAGTTAAACTCTTCTTCACTGCTGTAATGCTTACATATGATTAATTTTTCACTACTTTTCAGATAAGAGGCTAATTTGTCAATACTGCTTGGCATAAACCTAAATGAATCGATAAATCTGAAATTTACGATTGTATCTTTAACGCTTTTCGTAAAGGATATACCGCCATATCCCGTTGGTCAGGTAATTTCGGAACACCCTGTATATTGCTTTAGTTAGAAGCGATAATTAACACTGTTTGTATACAGGGTGTTCCGAAACTACCTGACCCGGTGGGTATGGCGGTGTTCGGGAGGCTTCACTGATCACGAAAATGACCTTCTTTTTGTCCGGAAGGTCATAGTTTTTAAATGGGAGCAGGTCAAAGTTGACCAATCAGAGGGAGACGTCAAGAGAAACGTAGGCACCTGCGAACTCTGAGTTTTCTTCCCTCGCTTTTGTTTCTCGGTAACTTGTTTCTTATTTCCAGTAGGCATGTCTTCGGCTGACATCATCCTGTCCGAAGCCACCGAGAAACAAAAGCGAGGGAAGAAAACTCAGAGTTCGCAGGTGCCTACGTTTCTCTTGACGTCTCCCTCTGATTGGTCAACTTTGACCTGCTCCCATTTAAAAACTAAGAGCTTCCGGACAAAAAGAAGGTCATTTTCGTGATCAGTGAAGCCTCCCGAACACCGCCATACCCACCGGGTCAGGTAGTTTCGGAACACCCTGTATATCGTTCTTTGTTTACTGGCAATAAGTTCATTGAACCTTCGAGGATGTTGCTAAGGCTTTAATCAAGAAATGCGAGTTATAACCAGATAAGTTATGAAACACAACAGGAATTATATGCGAATTCTTATAATTTAAATTACAACTCTGATGCGCAGCACCCCGATATTTACCCGTAAAATGGCAATGATCGCGATGCTTGATATCTTCAGATGTGAACGGTTTTTCACAAATGTTACAAGTGTAGAATAAAATTCATTTTCCTGTTGAAAATTCAGTGGTTCTATAGATATGTTGCGCTTAAGATGAAATTCTACGAATTGAGCTAACTCTTGTAATTCGTTCATAAACCACTGTATACAATTATTTCCACGATTGGCTTCATATTTGGAGATGGAGTCGTCAAAGTTACATTGTAGATAGTACGCGATACTGTGTGGAACATGCTTTTGATAGACCGTTGTATTTGACGATTTAGAAACATTTGTTACTGACTCTAAAATACACTCAATGTCAGCGTATTTAACAAACGGTAGACTTTCTTTGTGTTTATAATTTTTTAATTTTAGAATTTTATCCTTTTCATTTGGTACTTCCACTCTACATTTATTTATATTTATACAGTCGAGTCTATGTTTTTGAAAAGAAGTTTCTGTTTTGAAGTGAGTAGTTATACAAGGAGAGTTCTGTACCAAGATTCCTGCACCGACATATTACCGACCTATGGGTTTTCATCTGTGCTAAGTTAGCGACGTTGGGGCCCCCTAGGTTAGCGACGTTGGCGCCCCCTGTGTATGGTAAGATAGGGTGATTGGGCCCCCTGTGGATGGTATGTTAGGGCGATTGGGCCCTTTATGAAAGATTTCTGCTTGACGACGGTTCCGGAATTTTTGTTGAAGAGGGTGATGCGCGCGCACGAGTCGACGGCGCCGACCCATTTATCGGCTGACGTCATCGGAAGGGGACCCTAGTTTTATGTCAGGTGTCAGGGATTTTACGGCAGATTTCAGAAATATTACGGCAGGTATCAGGGATTTTAAGGCAGATTTTAGGAATTGTGTGGGTGGAACCTAGGAATCACTCAAAAAATGGAGAAATTCATTTAAAATGGTATATATTTTCACTCATCATAGTAATCCTCATTCACAATAACAATAATTTTTATTTGTTCGTTTGATTTTCTCCTCCTGCCCTTGAATTCTCAGGCTGACGTTCACTGGAGAATGAGTTTCCTGAAGAGCCTCTCGCAGTGTTACCCTTATCCGATTTAGTAGGATTTCAATGTGTCGCTGAGTTTTCGAACGAATTATTGTTTGCGAATGTGATGCGACGAAGCCTTTCAGAATCAGGGAGATCTGAACTACGCAGCCACTCATGATACCGATCTCTTCGAAACTGCTTTCTTTCTCTTGTAGCCCGTTTGCGTTCTGCTCCCTGTGATTGCTCCATTTGAGGTTACCTCGCACGTACCTTTTTCGTTGATTATCGCTCTTGGAATGATAGTATAATATAACTGTAATGTTATTTATATAGAAAAGGTTTACTATAGGAGGTGGTGCTGGGAATAGGCCGCTTATGTTTGCTTAATTTAGTAGAAATATAAAATATTACTTCAAGAATACTAATTTTATATATTTATTACATAAGATTTTATAATATGTATGAGTACATTCTGATCATTGAGAAGATGATGATAGTCACGAATTCGTTTTCCAATTAAACTGAAATATAGAATATACAATATAGATTGATTTTTCTAATACTTTTGAAATGAGATGGAAACAAATGTTTTCTTATAGGTATCATTCACATCACTTAATCGGAGGAACCAATACTCGTTGTTATTTCTTACAACGAGTTTAGTTATAGCACCCACTGATTCTGCAAACACAGTGTTGTTGTTACCAATCTCAGGCCGGTACATTAGTAGCCCTACGGCTACAGCCTCCTTAATTGCAGCGTCGGGAGCCCTTTGTATCCATTCAATAGGGACGAAAATTGTAATCATTCTAATTCCTGTTCCTCGTCTATACTTCATTCTATAATTAATTGATAATCAAATTTTTAATTTATGTTCACGTTAACATATTTCAACCACTTTAAATTTGCACTTTACTTATGCAATATCCCAGATAAAGTGAACTCACGTAAAAATTATATGTACCATCAAAAGAAAATTTTTTTTCGAAATTGAATAACGAGGAAATTTCTGAGAGTGATTATGCGCATGCGTCTAATGTTTGGCGTACGTTTAATATTAAAACCTTGGGTGAATATTCCGATTTGTATCTAAAACCTGATGTTTTACTTTTGACTGATATTTTCGAAAATTTTAGACGCAACTGCTTCTCTACGTATAAGTTAGACCCTTTACATTATTACACCGCATGCGGACTTGCTTTCGATGCTATGTTAAAGTGTACGGGCGTTGAAATGGAACTCCTCGATGATGTAGAAATGTCATTGTTTGTCGAGCGAGGTATTCGTGGCCGTATAGCCCAATTTTCTAACAGATATGCCAAGGCTAGCAATAGATATATGGGCGCCGATTTTGATCCAACCGAAGAAGAATCATACCTCATGTACTATGATATCAATAACTTGTACGGTGCAGCTATGAGTCACTTCCTTCCGTTCAACTCGTTGGAATGGGAGCAAAATATCGAACAACTGGATATTTGTAAGATTCCCAATAATTCCATTATAGGGTAATATACTTGAAGTAGATTTAGAGTGCCCCGTGGAGCTTCATGAAGTTTACAAAGACTTAGCACTATGCTCCGAGCATTTTGTACCTACTCTCTCACGATATAATATGAGAAAGTTAATGACTACACTTCTACCGAAAAAAGATACATCATTCATTATGAGAATTTAAAACAGTGCTTAAGTTTAAGCATGAAATTAAAAAAAATTCATAGAGTTTTAAAGTCTAATCATGCCCCATGGTTAAAAAAATATATAGATTTAAATACGGAGATGAGGAAAAAATCTATAAATGATTTCGAGAAAAACTTTTACAAACAGATTAATAATTCGGTTTTTGGTAAAACAATGGAGAACGTTAGGAAGCAAAAACACGTTAGACTCGTCACTAAGTGGGATGGGAGGTATAGAGCAAAAGCTCTCATAACAAAACCGAATTTTCATAGCTGCACCGTCTTTGACGAAAATATGGTTATAATCGAATTGAATCGTACGAGAATTAAATTCAATAAACCTATATGTATACGTAGAATTTTTAATTCTGGACACCTCTAAAACATATATTTATGATTTTCACTATAACTACATCTAGAAGACTTTCGCCGGAAAAGCAAAATTAATGTACACCGACACGGATAGCTTGCTATACCACTTTAATGTTCCCAACGTATACGAATTAATTCAGCGCGATGTATACAGATTCGACACTTCAAACTATAATTCGGATAATATATACGGTATACCATTAGTCAATAAGAAACTTCGAGGCCTGATGAAGAATGAAAATAATGGTAAAAACATGACGGAGTTTACAGGACTGTGGGCAAAATTGTATAGTTTTTGAATTTTAGGCCAAACTAGGGATAAGAAGCGTGCGAAAGGATTCAAAGAATTTACGTTAAAGACCATAACCTTCGATGATAATCTGCAGTGTCTCGAGTGTCGAAAAAATTTGATTAAAAAGCATGAGGTTTATACTGTTGAGCAAAAGAAAATAGCATTAAGTTGGAATGATGATAAGAGAGTGATTGTTGCTCATACGACGGATACCCTCGCATGGGGTTATAAAATATGTTAAATAATGTAACCGTGTGCAAGGAAAAAAATGAATTTTTCATCATGACCTCAACGCGTACCGATCACCTGGATGGCATCATCCAAATTAAGAGACTCGGTCGAGTCTCGCGCCAAGTACAGGCAACCGGCTGTA
>NW_014333518.1:2600-11896 GCF_000341935.2 Cephus cinctus
GAGTGTTCAGGTGTTCCTCTCCGTAGTTTCTTGTATTTAGATATCGGATATCCAGGGTGTTCAGGTGTTACGCTTCGTAGTTTCTTGTACCTAGGTGTTAGATGTGGAAGTTCAGAGTGTTCAAGTGTCCCTCTGCATAGTTTTCTGTGTTTAGGTTTCCTGTTCTGAACCGATCGGCACCAAGATCTATACAATTGCTGTACATGCTGTACAATCCGTGCATTTCTTGATATAAATTTGGTACAAAACCAGTACCAATTTTCTATAGAAAGCATATTACCAATAACTCGTCAAAAATAATCACGGTAAAAGCCTAATAACAAACGTACAGCATTAGAATACTATGAGCACGTGCAAAGTAAGTACTTTGGAATTTCTGGCACGGACCCGCCAAGTAGTACTCGATAAGGAATCATCTAAAGTTTTATTAATTATTAAATCACCATTAAATCGTAATTAAATACGGGAAGCAGTAGTAACATAAAAAAGTAGCGAAAACGTTATAGGAAATATTGAAAATATAATTAAAATGATGGGCCAGTGCTAGATCATATAATAGGAAAACATGTAGTGACTTATGTACTTGGCCTCAATAATATGATATCAATACTTTTTGTTAGAGGAATTCACAGCAATCCTGTACTTGGCGTAGTTTTTTACACGTAAGTGTTTTTTGGGGGATTATCAGAGACCAGAGTGACTGCTGTAATTGAAAATAGTGAGCTGAACGTGCCGGGTTACACCGTGATTAGGTGTGATGCGGAATATAGAAGTACAGACGGAACAGCTATATTGTATGTGCGAGAGGACATTAAATATGAGACAGTGATGACACGTAAAATACTGTCGAACTGCTGGTGTTGGGCGATAAAAATAAAAAAGAAACTGTTTAAAGGTGTAATAATCTTTGTATATCACTCACCAAGTGCAAGTGATGGCGACTTTATAAGGTTTCTCGAAGACATAAGTGAAGAATTAACAATAACAAATGAGTGTATGATAATGAGGGACTTTAGTATAAACTTTATAGTAGACTCTTTTTATAAGAAGAAATTACAAACGACAATGTTAAATATGGGAATGACGCAGTATGTTAATAGCTTGACTAAAATAACGAAAGATAGACAAACAATAATGAACCTACTTTTTTCGAATAGGCTAGTACAAGTGCAGATGAAGCAAGAATCCAAAATAACGGATCATGCATGGCTTAAAATAGTATTAAGTATAAATGAAAAGGAAAAGGGTATAGGGAAGTTGCTTCTAGGCATTATAAGAGATTTAATCGAGAAGAATTCGTTGAGCTACTGGAAGATAGTATAAAGCAAAAACAAGATATAAATAACAGCGAGAGAGCAAACACATTTGTTGATAATATTGTCTGTGGATTGGATGCCACAGCACCAAATGAGGAATTTAAAGTACCTAAAGTGTGGGAAGGTAAACAGTGATTTTTCGAAGAGGTACAGGAGGCAGTAAACAAAAGAGATAGAGCATATAGAGAAACACTATGTGATAATAATGAAAAGAGATGATTACAGTTTAAAATTGAAAGAAATAAAATTGTTAAACTTGTTAGGGAAAAGAACAAAATTATTATGAAAACATGATAGATAAGAATAGAGAAGACCCGACTAGGATGTCGAAAACATTAAAATAGATTATCCGAGGTAAGCCTGGGAGCACAAGCATAATGGGAAAAATTGATTTTGAAACAATGGATGGGATAATGGGGGGTACCACAGCGAATAAATGTAATTCTTATTACATATAAAGTATTAGCGACATATTAGAGTCTATAAATGGGGACGTATGTGGGAGCCAAAAAAGAAGAATACTTGTAGGGGATAATATATGAAAATTTAGAAAAGCTAGAGATGATTAGTATGAAGAAACTGAAGGATATAGTTATGGGACTGCCGAATAAGAAACGTACGGAGGATGGTATACGAGTGTAATTTTAAAAATCGTATTCTATGCCGTCAAAGATGAATTCCTGGATGTAATAAATATATCCATAAGAGAAGGCCGTTGCTCAAGTGGATGGAAAAAGTCCACGGTCATTCCAATACCAAAGGTGGAAAAGTCGAAGACAGCAAATGATTATAGGCCGATTAACATGTTGTCAATACAGGGTATCCCAGAATTACTTTTACAACCGAAAGTGGGTGAAGGCTGGGGGTCTCCCGAGTATCCTTTCGCAAACCGTTTGTCAAAATTCGCAATAGTTTTTAAATGGGAAGCGTTTAAGATGCACCAATCAGAACGAAGGATTTCCACAGATCATAGCTGCGCGGTGAGAGGTACAGTCGTGTAAAGCAAAAGTTAGCTGTTTCAGACAGATTCCGCAATTGTTTTACAGTTCAAGCGCCGAACGCATTCGTTCACAGACTGGTGGAATGCCACACCCATAGCTCATCACGCCACTGATTTAAAAATCAAACATAGCAAATAAAATACTTAGATGTCAAAGTTCCCCTAACAAGTAGTCCATCCGTCCGTACAGCGCTCATGAGAAGAACTGACGAGAAGCCGTGAGTAGGACGTAAACTAACAATAAGAACTGCCTGGAAAACGTTATTCGTTCTTACAATGTTGCATCGCGCCAATATCGGCAGTTATGAATAAATGTACATAGCGCTTAGACCGTAAAACAAATCTTAAACGCGCGATCCGTCTAAAGCATTTAACTTTTGCCTTACATGACTGTACCTCTCACCACGCAGCTATGACCTGCGGAAATCCTTCGTTCTGATTGGTGCATCTTAAACGCTTCCCATTTAAAAACTATTACGGATTTTGACAAATGGTTTGCGGGAGGGTACTCGGGGGACCTCCAGCTATCACCCACTTTTCGGGTATAAAAGTAATTCTGGGACACCCTCTATACGAGAAAGTACTTGAACTAGTAGTAAAGAAGCAATTTGAAAATTATTTGGAAAATTGTGGTATTATAACAGAACATCAATCGGGCTTTAGAAAACAATATTCTTGCGAAACGGCAATTCAAACCCTCATTGACGAATGGACACTAGAAATAAGTAAAAGAAAAATGATAGGAGTAGTATTTATGGATATTAAGCGAGCGTTTGAAATGATAGATAGAGAAATGTAACTAGAGAAATTACACCAGTACGGAATTACAGGAATAGCTTTTGAACGGTTTCGATCTTATTTAAGTAATAGAACACAACAGGTAGGTTCGTGCTAGGGTCGCTGTCATTTATTGTATATTGTGACGTGGTGGATTTCACCCGTCGTGTCCTCAGCGGAAATCACACCGAAGCGCGAGAGTGGCATAAGGGCACGACAAAAGTCCAGGAAGGATCCACCGACCGCAAGGGCCTATGAAAGCCTAAGACACATTATTTTATTAATTCCTTTTGTTTTGCTGTGTACTCTGCCGGAGTTAGAATAAATCGCTCACTCGCCGTGCCCGACAAGACGCGGAGAGAGAAGGAAGAGCCAGCTGGAGTTCCAGGAGGAAGGGGCTGCGACGCGCGAGGGTCGACACTCGCACTATCTCTGGAAAGCAGTTCTACTGGCGCAGGAAACGCGCACAACGCGGGACAGACATGACCTCACACGACAGCAATGCAGGGTGCGTTGCTGATATTTAACCATGGCGACTGGAAGTGGCACGCAAAGCGCCCAATGAATTAGCACCGCTACCGATCCCTATGGCCTAGCAACCAGCGTTAGGTTTCGCAAAATTATATATCCGCGAGTTGGCAATCTAGAGACGTCTGGTGCACCCTCGCGTGATGACGAAGGAAACTCGTTATAGGATCGATATTTAAAAATTGTCCACGATTCCTTATGCAAATTATTAATTGTTGCATTGACATCTTCGAAACTGGTGCGTGGCGAAGATTTTGGGGTGAAGGATTCGTCCGCAGGACGAATCGCCACTCATTAGCCTAAGGGAGGGGGTGCTGTCTTCACGCGAAGACAAAGCGCGTGAAGATCGAAAATCAATCCTGTTTGGACACGTGACATCGCCGCTTGTTTTTGGTTTTGCTTCGATTAAATTGTACACGAATGCCCAGAGTGCTAATGAGCAAAAGCCTGGGTTTTCATTGGATACGGGAACAAGAGAACGCCACGGTAAACCAGTGCACTTGTCTCCGAATTGTTTTTGGTCGTTCCGTCCGTAAGGAACTTGTATTTCTTGATTTTGCGACGCATAGAACGCGTACAGGTCCTTGACGGTCGGTTATCGTGTTGTGGTGAACGCGAATTACCCGCGTCACGATTTGATTTTGAATTCGCAAGGTACGCGACGTACCACTGAACATTTTTTTGAATTGTACTTCTATTATTGTCTTTAGATGTTCATTTAAATTACTGTTTTTTTTTCTTGTAATTATCAATTCGGTATTGTACGAAATCGTCGCGCTTCGCGCCGCCGATTTTCTTTAATAAACTTAACCTTTTGAGTTTACATCGAAGCATCCGAATGATTTTGTATGTCGCGTGATCGTCTGATCCATCCGACCTATTGTTCCGAATCCTGACGCCTCTGCGTAGCTGAATTAGCCAAAGAAGGCACGCGAGAACGAATCGTCAGAATTGATACGTGATTCCCGTTTTGAAACCTGTCGCTCAACAATACCATAGGTATTTTGAATGTAGACGTTGTTAGCCCCTGGGGTTCCTGGTACGCGTAGGAATCGCGTAGGTTGGTCTTTTATTTTCCGGTGAAGCTCGATCGCGTAAAAATACGTCATAATATATAAATGATATAATTAATGTATGCCCTGAAGAATGCAATGTTAAAATGTTTGCCGATGATGCACTAATATATGTAACCGGAGAAAGCAGTGCGGATATGTAGAGAAAACTAAATAACGTGTTTGCCATAATAGAAGGATGGATCAATAGAAGCAAATTAAAAATTAACGTTAGCAAAACAAAGTATATAGTAATTAAAAGTGTAAAAAAGGAATTAAAAGGGAAATTAACTCTAAAATGCCTTAATGGGAGCGAGATAGAAAGAATGGAAAGGATGAAATATCTAGCTATAATTATTGATAATAAGCTTACGTTTAGAGATAATCATGAATATATGTTAAAAAAAGTAGGAAAGAAAACGAATTTTCGCGAATAAAGTAGGACAGTACCTGTCAATATACGCCAGATCTTCTGTATATAAATCAATAATAGCACTACAATTCGAATACTGTGCAACAGTCATGGTAAATATGAGTAAACCAAAGATGAACAAACTGCAGATAGCGCAAAATCGGTTGATGAGAGTTATATTACAGTGCAATAGGCAAAGTAGAGGGCATGCTGCATGTGTTGCAGTTCATGTATGTGAGACAGAGGCGACATTATAATGTATGTGTATTTTTTTTTAAATATTAAGAAACCTGTTACTGAGTCAATTAAAAAATAAGTTGGAAATAATTGGAGATAAGACTGGAAGGCAAACGCGACAAGTCGGCAACATTGTAATACAAACATGCAAAACAATAAGTGCCCAAAAGGGTATATTCTATGAGGGGATTAATAGTACATTGTGTACCAACGAAGTAAAGTGGCAATTTTAAGGTCAAGGTCTTAAAAGGCCTACCTCCAAGGTGCACATGGTACTTTGTATAACACATTATGTTTTCCGAGCTTCTGTATTGGGAAGCTGTTATGTACACGGAAATTGTGTCGTAGGCGAATGGTGTTTGCTACTGCAACCCCACGACAGTGTCAAGGGGCTGAGCCCCTTGATGGGGTGGAAGGATATCTAGGATACTGTAACCCCTCTAGGATACTGTAACGTTCCGGCCTTATACCCCCCCTATCCTTTATTCTTTTTCCTTCCCAATCATCCATTCTCGATGATTGATACGTCAAGAGCCCCACATGTGGATGTGCATAACAGTATCTGAGAGAATTCCTCAAATCCTAGAATTCCTCAGTAATCCTATCGACCTCTCACAGCGACGCCGATAAAGGAAAGAGTATATAGGACCTTTAATTCTCTAATATTGCGTAATTCCCTTGAAACTAGTCACAGCGACAGGCATGAGGAAGTAATGTTAGAAATTATTACTTTTAATATTCCGAGAATCCCAAATTCAGTTGACAGACTGAAATCAAAACAAACAAGTGCCCAGACGCTATAAGCCGGCACGCGCCGAAGACAATAGAAATACCAGTAAGCCGGTACTTGAAGAAACCGCTAATCGAATCAGTTAAATCAAATAGTCAAATCCAATCATAAATCAAAATATTGAATCCAAAAAGCGACGTTAACACCTCGGGTGGATAAAAATCGTTATCCCTACTAGTTTTAACGTATGCCTATCGAGGATATAAGCAGCGGCTTTCTCGATAGGGATATCATTCGATCCACTCGTGTCTATCAGACAGATAACACTAAATAACAGTAGAAATGAATCTGTGAAGGCTGTTAGTGTTTTTCAAACGAGGAATATCGAAAAAAAAGAATCGCTCCTGAAATTTAGAATCCAAGATCACTTTGATCTCGCAAGGGCCCCATGTGCCACGGACCCGCATATATGCACCCTGAATAAAAATTATTTTTACCTCTGCGATTCAAATAAAAATTGGTTTTCAAGGATTTTTGGTATCGCTGAATCCAAATCTGAAGTCCAAATTTTCCAATTCAAAATTGCATCGACAATATCATGGTCGTAAATCCACAAAATCGTATGATTTCAATAACCATTGGTTTCCTTGGGCTTTTGAGGTCTCTGCACTTGAATTTGATATCCAAATTGCTCAATGTAAGATGAAAATGAATAATTCTTATTGCGTAATCCACGGCCCCAAAGTGAAATTAAAAACTGTAAAATATTGCTGAGTAAACAATTCGTAATTTATACTTTGTCTCTCACAGCGTGCAATGAGCATATAAAAATAATGAAAGGTAAACTGTAAATAGTTTTGAAAAATGAGAAATTACTTATATTTTGTGGCTATAGATAACATAGATTAGGTGTGCTTTATTTTTTAATCTATACGTGAAATTCAACACTAAAGGCCTAAATAGTTAGAAGTCCCATTGTCACATGAATCTTCGGTATCTGTATTATTGATTACTATGTGGAAATTGAAATTTTCAAGATATTATGCGAATCCCGCGTTTGGATATAAACTCGGCTTTAGAGACCTAAAAATATTTTTAAAAATACCCTTCCAATCTTTTAACTGAATCTTTTAGTTGAGAGCACTTTTGGCACAAAAAAAATGCAAAACGCTGTGATAGGCAAAAGGTGAAGTACGTAATGGGTTACGTTCGTACGTTTTAATTTATGTATATTATGATTATGTTTTAAAAAATCTATTTTCCTCTGTCGTGAAGTATAATGCGATTTTACTTGATCTATTTTATATTCACATTTGCAGTAGAAGAATTATATATGTATATCATTTGACTTAAAATTTTTCAATAATAATGAGGGACCATAATATGCTGTGGACTAAAGGCCATTCTACAATGCAATATACGGCGTGTTCCGATATACCCTGTGAGCACTGCAATATGTGACGTCATTGAAGTATACTGTTGAAGCATTCCATTTTCTTTAGCGCCAGTGTTTATAACTGGTTGGGAATAATATCGGAATGTTTTTCAGTAACTGGTGAATTGCACAAATAAAACAAAGGGAGGCAATACCAAAAATATGATTATTTGCACCAAAACAAAAGAGAAAAAAATAAGATGATCAAAAAGCTATCATTTACCATTTTGTGCACATACTGATTCATCAGGTGTTACACATATTTCATATAAATTGTTTGTTTCGCCGTCAATTAAACTGATCTTCACCATTTTTGCCGCCTATTATTGTAGGGAGTGGGGGACCACTGGGATTACCTGACCATGGGAGCTCAGGCGCTTACAGTGAAAAAATGGGAGAAACTTAAGACGTCATTAAAGTTACTAGGCACTGCCGCAGTGCACTGTACTCCAATATCGGAATGAAATCTGCAGTACTGGCAGCACTGCCAGTTTATATCGGAACACGCCGATAATAAGAAATAAGGAATAAGAAATAAGCAATAAGATCTTCATTTGATATTTACGTAATTCCATTGGATCCTCCAATCAAGAAGGAGAAGATTGTTTTTAAAACCGAGCGTTTACTAAAGCCCGTATTCAGAACTCGCTTTTAGTGGTAATAGCGCGCTTTTAAATTATTTGTTAGTGAGTTTATAGGTGATCGTATTCAGAACCGCTTTTATGGTCACTCTTAAGGTCACTAACAGCTAATAGCGCTCTATTAGTGAAAAAGCCTATTCAGAACCGCTTTTAAGCCTCTAACAGCGCGCTATTAGGCGCCATCTTGTGACTAACAGCGACCTGTTCGTAGATGTGGGCAGGGGCTTGTTTAAAGTGACAGGTCGCTCAAATATGGCGCACCAGATGGAGGCTATTGCCGAAATGGATGAAGTCAGCGAAGCTAATGAAATGAAAGTAAGAAATCCGCAAGTTTTTCGAGAGAGACGTGATCCTTTTCCTACGTGACGTCATCATTACGCATTTCGGCCGTGTTCAATGCTCAGAGGCTACCAGATTTGTGGAGAACTTCATCCTCCACAAAATTTTCCAAGCAAATTTTATTGATTTTGAAACCGAGCCCAGAAAGTTTTGAGAGAGCAAAACCTCCACCTGCACCACTCGCACGCTTGCGATAGCAAGAAATAGTCTTCTTTGCTGTGAGTTTCCTCTGCTATGCATCTCATATCTTTCCATTCCCTCTTAATTCCAGTCGCTGCCATTTTCTCTGTTAGTTTCATTCATTTGTCTCTTCTACTCTTTTGCAATCAAGCATTATTTGCTTTATTCTTTAGTATATCAGAATTGTCGCTTACGAATTGTATGACTAGAGCTTTTTCTTCGAGGGTGAAATTCTCCTTTCGTTTCATGATGATCTACAACCGTTTATTTTTTTTTTCATTTTCATGTCATGCCTGTCTTATAATAGTTTTAACGTATTAATTGAATATTAATAGCTTGGCTTCAAGAAAGGGAATTCTTGAATTTCGAATTTCAAATATGGCTGCAGTTTTCACTAAATATGAAGTTCGCGCTTTCCGAATGCCACCAAAAACTCCCGGACACAATCGAATATGCCCGAGCCTTTCCGAATGATTCCGAACGCGGTTGAAAGTACATGTTACAAAACGCTGCTCCCTGTTAGCGTACCCTTAGCTAAAAGCGGCTTAAAAGCGAGTTCTGAATACGGTCACTAACAACTCGGCGCAGTCACTTTTAACTAATAGTGACTCTGTTAGTGACCTTAAGAGCGAGTTCTGAATACGGGCTT